>NC_092250.1:8132303-8148734 GCF_036320965.1 Panulirus ornatus | reverse complement strand
TGAAAAATTTGCTGTGTCATTTTTTAAGGCTACCTTGAGGGGCTATATGTAAATATATGTTTCTTATATCTTTTGTTCTATTGCTGGAATGTGATGTGGATGTATTATAAAATTCTAATGCTTTGGTGCTCTTAACGTTATACGTTGTGATGTGCAAATACACTTAAAAAGTGTGAAAATGTACTACGATAAAGTGCTTTTGTGAAATGGCTTCTCGTTCACAGATATTCCTTAAGATGCGAAGTGCTGATGTGATGATGGACATTTTATTTATGTAGTACTAGAGTATTAATGCGGTGTGGCGTTACAGTGGGATGCTATGACAGGTAATTATGCTGACGTACAGCTTTAGACTATGGCTGAAATAATTTGTTTAAACATGAACTTAAAGAGGCTGTCATGTGCTATAGTGATGTATAATATTGTTAACATACTGTGGTGCTGAGGCTTTTAAACAGATGGGACAAAATGATAGGATAAGGAGGTGATGTATTAGAGTGAGGATATAGTGCGGTAGTATGGTGAGAACAGAAATGACATATGTGTTCTAGCGGCAATGCGTAATCATGATGCGTATGTTTCAGTGTCATGAAGGTTCGGTGATATTACAGAGTAAACAACCCATAACTACATATTCTGGTACAAAGATTCTTATGAAAATCTCCGAAATGTAATAGATGATTGATAAGACAGCTAAGTAGATCAGAACTACAATTGAACCTTATACTATAGGGGACTAAGGACCATAGTAATCAAACACGCAGGGATATACATGCATAAACGCACTAAGTTTACACACACACACACACACACACACACACACGTACACAAAACTCTCATATATATATATATATATATATATATATATATATATATATATATAGTTGTGGGAGTATGTGATAGAATGTAAGAAAGTAAATTCTCGATTAATATGGGTAAAACTGAAAGTTGATGGAGAGAGGTGGGTGATTATTGGTGCATATGCACCTGGGCATGAGAAGAAAGATCATGAGAGGCAAGTGTTTTGGGAGCAGCTGAATGAGTGTGTTAGTGGTTTTGATGCACGAGACCGGGTTATAGTGATGGGTGATTTGAATGCAAAGGTGAGTAATGTGGCAGTTGAGGGAATAATTGGTATACATGGGGTGTTCAGTGTTGTAAATGGAAATGGTGAAGAGCTTGTAGATTTATGTGCTGAAAAAGGACTGATGATTGGGAATACCTGGTTTAAAAAGCGAAATATACGTAAGTATACTTATGTAAGTAGGAGAGATGGCCAGAGAGCGTTATTGGATTACGTGTTAATTGACAGGCGTGCGAAAGAGAGACTTTTGGATGTTAATGTGCTGAGAGGTGCAACTGGAGGGATGTCTGATCATTATCTTGTGGAGGCTAGGGTGAAGATTTGTATGGGTTTTCAGAAAAGAAGAGTGAATGTTGGGGTGAAGAGGGTGGTGAGAGTAAGTGAGCTTGGGAAGGAGACCTGTGTGAGGAAGTACCAGGAGAGACTGAGTACAGAATGGAAAAAGGTGAGAACAATGGAAATAAGGGGAGTGGGGGAGGAATGGGATGTATTTAGGTAATCAGTGATGGATTGCGCAAAAGATGCTTGTGGCATGAGAAGAGTGGGAGATGGGTTGATTAGAAAGGGTAGTGAGTGGTGGGATGAAGAAGTAAGAGTATTAGTGAAAGAGAAGAGAGAGGCATTTGGACGATTTTTGCAGGGAAAAAATGCAATTGAGTGGGAGATGTATAAAAGAAAGAGACAGGAGGTCAAGAGAAAGGTGCAAGAGGTGAAAAAAAGGGCAAATGAGAGTTGGGGTGAGAGAGTATCATTAAATTTTAGGGAGAATAAAAAGATGTTCTGGAAGGAGGTAAATAAAGTGCGTAAGACAAGGGAGCAAATGGGAACTTCAGTGAAGGGCGCAAATGGGGAGGTGATAACAAGTAGTGGTGATGTGAGAAGGAGATGGAGTGAGTATTTTGAAGGTTTGTTGAATGTGTTTGATGATAGAGTGGCAGATATAGGGTGTTTTGGTCGAGGTGGTGTGCAAAGTGAGAGGGTTAGGGAAAATGATTTGGTAAACAGAGAAGAGGTAGTGAAAGCTTTGCGGAAGATGAAAGCCAGCAAGGCAGCAGGTTTGGATGGTATTGCAGTGGAATTTATTAAGAAAGGGGGTGACTGTATTATTGACTGGTTGGTAAGGTTATTTAATGTATGTATGACTCATGGTGAGGTGCCTGAGGATTGGCGGAATGCGTGCATAGTGCCATTGTACAAAGGCAAAGGGGATAAG
This sequence comes from Panulirus ornatus, assembly GCF_036320965.1. Classification (NCBI taxonomy): domain Eukaryota; kingdom Metazoa; phylum Arthropoda; class Malacostraca; order Decapoda; family Palinuridae; genus Panulirus; species Panulirus ornatus. Next base: position 8,146,437 of record NC_092250.1, on the reverse strand, counting down.
AGTGAGTGCTCAAATTACAGAGGGATAAGTTTGTTGAGTATTCCTGGTAAATTATATGGGAGGGTATTGATTGAGAGGGTGAAGGCATGTACAGAGCATCAGATTGGGGAAGAGCAGTGTGGTTTCAGAAGTGGTAGAGGATGTGTGGATCAGGTGTTTGCTTTGAAGAATGTATGTGAGAAATACTTAGAAAAGCAAATGGATTATGGATCTGGAGAAGGCATATGATAGAGTTGATAGAGAAAGTTGTTATAGAAGTGAAAAGTTTTTATCGAGGATGTAAGGCATGTGTACGTGTAGGAAGAGAGGAAAGTGATTGGTTCTTAGTGAATGTAGGTTTGCGGCAGGGGTGTGTGATGTCTCCATGGTTGTTTAATTTGTTTATGGATGGGGTTGTTAGAGAGGTAAATGCAAGAGTTTTGGAAAGACGGGCAAGCATGAAGTCTGTTGGGGACGAGAGAGCTTGGGAAGTGAGTCAGTTGTTGTTCGCTGATGATACAGCGCTGGTGGCTGATTCATGTGAGAAACTGCAGAAGCTGGTGACTGAGTTTGGTAAAGTGTGTGGAAGAAGAAAGTTAAGAGTAAATGTGGATAAGAGCAAGGTTATTAGGTACAGTAGGGTTGAGGGTCAAGTCAATTGGGAGGTGAGTTTGAATGGAGAAAAACTGGAGGAAGTGAAGTGTTTTAGATATCTGGGAGTGGATCTGGCAGCGGATGGAACCATGGAAGCGGAAGTGGATCATAGGGTGGGGGAGGGGGCGAAAATTCTGGGGGCCTTGAAGAATGTGTGGAAGTCGAGAACATTATCTCGGAAAGCAAAAATGGGTATGTTTGAAGGAATAGTGGTTCCAACAATGTTGTATGGTTGCGAGGCGTGGGCTATGGATAGAGTTGTGCGCAGGAGGACGGATGTGCTGGAAATGAGATGTTTGAGGACAATGTGTGGTGTGAGGTGGTTTGATCGAGTGAGTAACGTAAGGGTAAGAGAGATGTGTGGAAATAAGAAGAGCGTGGTTGAGAGAGCAGAAGAGGGTGTTTTGAAGTGGTTTGGGCACATGGAGAGAATGAGTGAGGAAAGGTTGACCAAGAGGATATATGTGTCGGAGGTGGAGGGAACGAGGAGAAGAGGGAGACCAAATTGGAGGTGGAAAGATGGAGTGAAAAAGATTTTGTGTGATCGGGGCCTGAACATGCAGGAGGGTGAAAGGAGGGCAAGGAATAGAGTGAATTTTAGCGATGTGGTATACCGGGGTTGACGTGCTGTCAGTGGATTGAATCAAGGCATGTGAAGCGTCTGGGGTAAGCCATGGAAAGCTGTGTAGGTATGTATATTTGCGTGTGTGGACGTATGTATATACATGTGTATGGGGGGGGTTGGGCCATTTCTTTCGTCTGTTTCCTTGCGCTACCTCGCAAACACGGGAGACAGCGACAAAGTATAATAAATATAAATATATATATATATATATATATATATATATATATATATATATATATATATATATATATATATATATATATATATATATATATATATATATATATATCTTTTTTCTTTCATACTATTCGGCATCTCCCGCATTAGCGAGGTTGCGTTAAAAACAGAGGACTGGACCTTTGATTGAATGTCTTCACTTGGCCCCCTTCTCTGTCCCTTGTTTTGGAAAATTAAAAAAAAAAACCGAGAGTGGAGGATTTCAAGTTGAAATACAAGGAGGGGGGTTTTTATAGCCCCCCCCCACCCCCGCTCCCTTCCCTTTTAGTCGCCTTCTACGACACGCAGGGAAAACGTGGGAATTATTCTTTCTCCCCTATCCCCAGGGATAGAATATATATAAAAAGGATATATATATATATATATATATATATATATATATATATATATATATATATATATATATATATATATATATATATATATATATATATATAGAAAGGGGATAGGGGAGAAGCAATACTTCTCACGCATTCCTCACGTGTCGTAGAATGCGACTAAAGGGGACGGGAGCGGGGGGCCAAAAATCCTCCCCTCCATGTATTTCAGCTTTCTAAAAGGGGAAACGGAAGAACTAGTCACGCGGGGAGTGCTCATCCTCCTCGAAGGCTCAGATTGGGGTGTCTAAAAGTGTGTGGATGTAATCAAGATGAGAAAAAAGGAGAGATAGGTAGTATGTTTGAGGAAAGGAACCTCGATGTTTTGGCTCTGAGTGAAACGAAGCTCAAGGGCAAAGGGGAAGAGTAGTTTAGGAATGTCCTGGGAATAAAGTCAGGGGTTAGTGAGAGGACAAGAGCAAGGGAAGGAGTAGCACTACTCATGAAACAGGAGTGGTGGGAGTATGTGATAGAGTGTAAGAAAGTAAATTCTAGATTGATATGGGTAAAACTGAAAGTAGATGGAGAGAGATGGGTGATTATTGGTGCATATGCACCTGGGCATGAGAAGAAAGATCATGAGAGGCAAATGTTTTGGGAGCAGCTGAATGAGTGTGTTAGTGGTTTTGATGCACGAGACCGGGTTATAGTGATGGGGGATTTGAATGCAAAGGTGAGTAATGTGGCAGCTGAGGGAATAATTGGTATACATGGGGTGTTCAGTGTTGTATATGGAAATGGTGAAGAGCTTGTAGATTTATGTGCTAAAAAAAGGACTGGTGATTAGGAATACATGGTTTAAAAAGAGAGATATTCATAAGCATACGTATGTATGGAGGAGAGATTGCCAGAGAGCGTTATTGAATTATGTGTTAATTGATAGGGGTGCAAAAGTGAGACTTTTCGATATTAATGTGCTGAGAAGTGCAACTGGAGTGATGTTTGATCATTATCTTGTGGAGGCAAAAGTGAAGATTTGTAGAGGTTTTAAGAAAAGAAGAGAGAATGTTGGGGTGAAGAGAGTGGTGAGAGTAAGTGAGCTTGGGAAGGAGACTTGTGTAAGGAAGTACCAGGAGAAACTGAGTACAAAATGGAAAAAGGTGAGAACAAAGGAGGTAAGGTGAGTGGGGGAGGAATGGGATGAATTTAGGGAAGCAGTGATGGCTTGCGCAAAAGATGGTTGTGGCATGAGAAGAGTGGGAGGTGGGCAGAAAGGATAGTGAGTGGTGGTATGAAGAAGTAAGATGATTAGTGAAAGAGAAGAGAGAGGCGTTTGGACAATTTTTGCAGGGAAAACATGCAAATGAGTGGGAGATATATGAAAGAAAGAGACAGGAGGTCAAGAGAAATGTGCAAGAGGTGAAAAAGAGGGCAAATGAGAGTTAGGGTGAGAGAGTATCATTAAATTTTAGGGAGAATAAAAAGATGTTTTGGAAGGAGGTAAATAAAGTGTGTAAGAAAAGGGAGCAAATAGGAACTTCAGTGAAAGGGCCTAATGGGGAGGTGATAACAAGTAGTGGTGATGTGAGAGGAGGTGGAGTCAGTATTTTGAAGGTTTGTTGAATGTGTTTGATAATAGAGTGGCAGATATAGGGTGTTTTGGTCGAGGTGGTATGCAAAGTGAGAAGGTAGGGAAAATGATTTGGTGAACAGGGAAGAGGTAGTAAAAGCTTTGCGGAAGATGAAAGCCAGCAAGGAAGCGGGATTGGATGGTAGTGCTCTGGCCTTTATTAAAAAAGAGGGTGACTGTACTGTTGAATGGTTGGTAAGGTTATTTAATGTATGTGTGATTCATGGTGAGGTGCCTGAGGATTGGCAGAATGCTTGCATAGTGCCATTATACAGAGGCAAAGGGGATAAGAGTGAGTGCTCAAATTACAGAGATAGAAGTTTGTTCAGTATTCGTGGTAAATTATGTGGGAGGGTATTGATTGAGAGGTTGAGGGCATTTACAGTGCATCAGATTGGGGAAGAGCAGTGTGGTTTCAAAAGTAGTAGAGGATTTGTGGATCAGGTGTTTGCTTTGAAGAAAGTATGTCAGAAATACTTAGAAAAACAAATGGATTTGTATGTAGCATTTATGGATCTGGAGAAGACATAAGATAGAGTTGATAATAGAGATGCTCTGTGGAAGGTATTAAGAATGTATGTTGTGGGAGGCAAGTGGTTAGAAGCAGTGAAAAGTTTTTTACTGAGGATGTAAGGCATGTGTACGTGTAGGAAAAGAGGAAAGTGATTGGTTCTCAGTGAATGTAGGTTTGCGGCTTGGGTGTGTGATGTCCCTGTTTCTTTAATTTGTTTATGGATGGGGTGGTTAAAGGAGGTGAATGCAAGAGTTTTGGAAAAAGGGGCAAGTATGCAGTCTGTTGTGGATGAGAGAGCTTGGGAAGTGAGTCAGTTGTTGTTCGCTGATTATACAGCGCTGGTGGCTGATTCATGTGAGAAACTGCAGAAGATGGTGACTAAGTTTGTTAAAGTGTGTGAAAGAAGAAAGTTGAGAGTAAATGTGAATAAGAGCAAGGTTATTAGGTACAGTAGGGTTGAGGGTCAAGTCAACTGGGAGGTAAATTTGAATGGAGAAAGATTGGAGGAAGTGAAGTGTTTTATTCACATTTACTCTCAACTTTCTTCTTTCACACACTTTACCAAACTCAGTCACCAGCTTCTGCAGTTTCTCACATGAATCAGCCTCAAGCGCTGTATCTTCAGCTAACAACAACTGACTCACTTCCCAAGCTCTCTCATCCAGAACAGACTGCATACGTGCCCCGTCTTTCCAAATCTCTTGCATTCACCTCCCTAACAACCCCATCCATAAACAAATTAAACAAACATGGAGACATATACACACCCCTGCCGACAAACCTACTTTCAATGAGAACCAATCACTTTCATCTCTTCCTACATGTACACATGCTTTACATCCTCGATAAAAGCTTTTCACTGCTTCCAACAACTTGCCTCACACACCGTATATTCTTAATACCTTCCACAGAGCATCTCTATCAACTCTGTCATATGCCTTCGCAAGATCCATAAATGCTACATACAAATCCATTTGTTTTTCTAAGTATTTCTCACATAAACTCTTCAAAGCAAACCCCTGATCCACACAACCTCTACCACTTCTGAAACCAAACTGCTATTCCCCAATCTGTTGCTCTCTACATGCCTTCACCCTCTCAATCAATACCCTCCCGTATGATTTACCAGGAATACTCAAAAAACTTATACCTCTGTAATTTTAGCACTCACTCTTATCCCCTTTGCCTTTGTTCAATAGCACTATGAAAGCATTCCGCCAATCCTCAGGCACCTCACCATGAATCATACATATATTAAATAACCTTACAACCATTCAACAATACAGTCACCCCTTTTTTTTCTATAAATTCCATTGCAATAGCATCCAAACCCGCTGCCTTGCCGGCTTTCATCATCCGCAAAGCTTTTACTACCTCTTCTCTGTTTACGAAATCATTTTCCCTAACCCTCTCACTTTGAACACAACCTCGAGCAAAACACCCTATATCTGCCTCTCTATCATCAAACACATTCAACAAACCTTCAAAATATTCACTCCATCTCCTTCTCACATCACCGTTACTTGTTATCACCTCCCCATTAGCCCCCTTCACTGAAATTCCCATTTCTTCCCTTGTCTTACGCACTTTATTTACCTCCTTCCATAACATCTTTTTATTCTCCCTAAAATTTAATGATACTCTCTCTCCCCAAATCTCATTTGCCCTCTTTTTCACCTCTTGCACCTTTCTCTTGACTTCCTGCTTCTTTCTTTTATACATCTCCTACTCATTTGCATTATTTCCCTTCAAAAATCGTCCAAATGCCTCTCCCTTCTGTTTCACTAATAATCTTACTTCTTCATCCTACTACTCACTACCCTTTCTAATCTGCCCATCTCCAACGATTCTCATGCCACAAGTATCTTTTGCGCACGCCATCACTGCTTCCCTAAATACATCCCATTCCTCCCCCACTCCCTTTTCCCCCTTTGTTCTCACCTTTTTCTATTTTGTACTCAGTCTATCCTGGTTCTTCCTCACACAAGTTTCCTTCCGAAGCTAACTTACTCTCACCACTCTCTTCACCCCAACAGTCTTCTTTTCTGAAAACCTCTATAAATCTTCACCTTCGACTCCACAAGATAATGATTAGACATCCCTCCAGTTGCACCTCTCAGCACATTAACATGCAAATATATATATATATATATATATATATATATATATATATATATATATATATATATATATATATATATATATATATATATATATATATATATATATATATATATATATATATATATATATATATATATATATATATATATATATATATATATATATATATATATATATATATATATATATATATATATATATATATGTATATATATATATTTCAGAAGTGGTAGAGGATGTGTGGATCAGGTGTTTGCTTTGAAGAATGTATGTGAGAAATACTTAGAAAAGCAAATGGATTTGTATGTAGCATTTATGGATCTGGAGAAGGCATATGATAGAGTTGATAGAGATGCTCTGTGGAAGGTATTAAGAATATATGGTGTGGGAGGCAAGTTGTTAGAAGCAGTGAAAAGTTTTTATCGAGGATGTAAGGCATGTGTACGTGTAGGAAGAGAGGAAAGTGATTGGTTCTCAGTGAATGTAGGTTTGCGGCAGGGGTGTGTGATGTCTCCATGGTTGTTTAATTTGTTTATGGATTGGGTTGTTAGGGAGGTAAATGCAAGAGTTTTGGAAAGAGGGGCAAGTATGAAGTCTGTTGGGGATGAGAGAGCTTGGGAAGTGAGTCAGTTGTTGTTCGCTGATGATACAGCGCTGGTGGCGGATTCATGTAAGAAACTGCAGAAGCTGGTGACGGAGTTTGGTAAAGTGTGTGGAAGAAGAAAGTTAAGAGTAAATGTGAATAAGAGCAAGGTTATTAGGTACAGTAGGGTTGAGGGTCAAGTCAATTGGGAGGTGAGTTTGAATGGAGAAAAACTGGAGGAAGTGAAGTGTTTTAGATATCTGGGAGTGGATCTGTCAGCGGATGGAACCATGGAAGCGGAAGTGGATCATAGGGTGGGGGAGGGGGCGAAAATTTTGGGAGCCTTGAAAAATGTGTGGAAGTCGAGAACATTATCCCGGAAAGCAAAAATGGGTATGTTTGAAGGAATAGTGGTTCCAACAATGTTGTATGGTTGCGAGGCGTGGGCTATGGATAGAGTTCTGCGCAGGAGGATGGATGTGCTGGAAATGAGATGCTGGAGGACAATGTGTGGTGTGAGGTGGTTTGATCGAGTAAGTAACGTAAGGGTAAGAGAGATGTGTGGAAATAAAAAGAGCGTGGTTGAGAGAGCAGAAGAGGGTGTTTTGAAATGGTTTGGGCACATGGAGAGAATGAGTGAGGAAAGATTGACCAAGAGGATATATGTGTCGGAGGTGGAGGGAACGAGGAGAAGAGGGAGACCAAATTCGAGGTGGAAAGATGGAGTGAAAAGGATTTTGTGTGATCGGGGCCTGAACATACAGGAGGGTGAAAGGAGGGCAAGAAATAGAGCGAATTGGAGTGATGTGGTATACAGGGTTTGACGTGCTGTCAGTGGATTGAATCAAGGCATGTGAAGCGTCCGGGGTAAACCATGGAAAGCTGTGTAGGTATGTATATTTGCGTGTGTGGACGTGTGTATGTACATGTGTATGGGGGGGGGGTTGGGCCATTTCTTTCGTCTGTTTCCTTGCGCTACCTCGCAAACGCGGGAGACAGCGACAAAGTATAAAAAAAAAAAAAAAAATATTATATATATATATATATATATATATATATATATATATATATATATATATATATATATATATATATATATATATATATATATATATATATATATATATATATATAATGATCAGACATCCCTCCAGTTGCACCTCTCAGCACATTAATATCCAAAAGTCTCTCTTTCGCACGCCTGTCAATTAACACGTAATCCAATAACGCTCTCTGGCCATCTCTCCTGCTTACATAAGTATACTTATGTATATCTCGCTTTTTAAACCAGGTATTCCCAATCATCAGTCCTTTTTCAGCACATAAATCTACAAGCTCTTCACCATTTCCATTTACAACACTGAACACCCCATACATACCAATTATTCCCTCAACTGCCACATTACTCACCTTTGCATTCAAATCACCCATCACTATAACCCGGTCTCGTGCATCAAAACCGCTAACACACTCATTCAGCTGCTCCCAAAACACTTGCCTCTCATGATCTTTCTTCTCATGCCCAGGTGCATATGCACCAATAATCACCCACCTCTCTCCATCAACTTTCAATTTTACCCATATTAATCGAGAATTTACTTTCTTACATTCTATCACATACTCCCACAACTCCTGTTTCATCGAGGATGTAAGGCATGTGTACGTGTAGGAAGAGAGGAAAGTGATTGGTTCTCAGTAAATGTAGGTTTGCGGCAGGGGTGTGTGATGTCTATTGGTTGTTTAATTTGTTTATGGATGGGGTTGTTAGGTAGGTAAATGCAAGAGTCCTGGAAAGAGGGGCAAGTATGAAGTCTGTTGGGGATGAGAGAGCTTGGGAAGTGAGTCAGTTGTTGTTCGCTGACGATACAGCGCTGGTGGCTGATTCATGTGAGAAACTGCAGAAGCTGGTGACTGAGTTTGGTAAAGTGTGTGGAAGAAGAAAGTTAAGAGTAAATGTGAATAAGAGCAAGGTTATTAGGTACAGTAGGGTTGAGGGTCAAGTCAATTGGGAGGTGAGTTTGAATGGAGAAAAACTGGAGGAAGTGAAGTGTTTTAGATATCTGGGAGTGGATCTGTCAGCGGATGGAACCATGGAAGCGGAAGTGGATCATAGGGTGGGGGAGGGGGCGAAAATTTTGGGAGCCTTGAAAAATGTGTGGAAGTCGAGAACATTATCCCGGAAAGCAAAAATGGGTATGTTTGAAGGAATAGTGGTTCCAACAATGTTGTATGGTTGCGAGGCGTGGGCTATGGATAGAGTTGTGCGCAGGAGGATGGATGTGCTGGAAATGAGATGCTTGAGGACAATGTGTGGTGTGAGGTGGTTTGATCGAGTAAGTAACGTAAGGGTAAGAGAGATGTGTGGAAATAAAAAGAGCGTGGTTGAGAGAGCAGAAGAGGGTGTTTTGAAATGGTTTGGGCACATGGAGAGAATGAGTGAGGAAAGATTGACCAAGAGGATATATGTGTCGGAGGTGGAGGGAACGAGGAGAAGAGGGAGACCAAATTCGAGGTGGAAAGATGGAGTGAAAAGGATTTTGTGTGATCGGGGCCTGAACATGCAGGAGGGTGAAAGGAGGGCAAGAAATAGAGCGAATTGGAGTGATGTGGTATACAGGGTTTGACGTGCTGTCAGTGGATTGAACCAAGGCATGTGAAGCGTCCGGGGTAAACCATGGAAAGCTGTGTAGGTATGTATATTTGCGTGTGTGGACGTGTGTATGTACATGTGTATGGGGGGGGGGGTTGGGCCATTTCTTTCGTCTGTTTCCTTGCGCTACCTCGCAAACGCGGGAGACAGCGACAAAGTATAAAAAAAAAAAAAAATATATTATTTATATATATATATATATATATATATATATATATATATATATATATATATATATATATATATATATATATATATATATATATATATATATATATATATATATATATACATATAATGATCAGACATCCCTCCAGTTGCACCTCTCAGCACATTAACATCCAAAAGTCTCTCCTTCGCACGCCTGTCAATTAACACGTAATCCAATAACGCTCTCTGGCCATCTCTCCTACTTACATAAGTATACTTATGTATATCTCGCTTTTTAAACCAGGTATTCCCAATCATCAGTCCTTTTTCAGCACATAAATCTACAAGCTCTTCACCATTTCCATTTACAACACTGAACACCCCATGCATACCAATTATTCCCTCAACTGCCACATTACTCACCTTTGCATTCAAATCACCCATCACTATAGCCCGGTCTCGTGCATCAAAACCGCTAACACACTCATTCAGCTGCTCCCAAAACACTTGCCTCTCATGATCTTTCTTCTCATGCCCAGGTGGATATGCACCAATAATCACCCACCTCTCTCCATCAACTTTCAATTTTACCCATATTAATCGAGAATTTACTTTCTTACATTCTATCACATACTCCCACAACTCCTGTTTCATCGAGGATGTAAGGCATGTGTACGTGTAGGAAGAGAGGAAAGTGATTGGTTCTCAGTGAATGTAGGTTTGCGGCAGGGGTGTGTGATGTCTCCATGGTTGTTTAATTTGTTTATGGATGGGGTTGTTAGGGAGGTAAATGCAAGAGTCCTGGAAAGAGGGGCAAGTATGAAGTCTGTTGGGGATGAGAGAGCTTGGGAAGTGAGTCAGTTGTTGTTCGGTGACGATACAGCGCTGGTGGCTGATTCATGTGAGAAACTGCAGAAGCTGGTGACTGAGTTTGGTAAAGTGTGTGGAAGTAGAAAGTTAAGAGTAAATGTGAATAAGAACAAGGTTATTAGGTACAGTAGGGTTGAGGGTCAAGTCAATTGGGAGGTGAGTTTGAATGGAGAAAAACTGGAGGAAGTGAAGTGTTTTAGATATCTGGGAGTGGATCTGTCAGCGGATGGATACATGGAAGCGGAAGTGGATCATAGGGTGGGGGAGGGGGCGAAAATTTTGGGAGCCTTGAAAAATGTGTGGAAGTCGAGAACATTATCTCGGAAAGCAAAAATGGGTATGTTTGAAGGAATAGTGGTTCCAACAATGTTGTATGGTTGCGAGGCGTGGGCTATGGATAGAGTTGTGCGCAGGAGGGTTGATGTGCTGGAAGTGAGATGTTTGAGGACAATATGTGGTGTGAGGTGGTTTGATCGAGTAAGTAATGTAAGGGTGAGAGAGATGTGTGGAAATAAAAAGAGTGTGGCTGAGAGAGCAGAAGAGGGTGTTTTGAAATGGTTTGGTCACATGGAGAGAATGAGTGGGGAAAGATTGACCAAGAGGGTATATGTGTCAGAGATGGAGGGAACGAGGAGAAGTGGGAGACCAAATTGGAGGTGGAAAGATGGAGTGAAAAAGATTTTGAGTGATCGGGGCCTGAACATGCAGGAGGGTGAAAGGCGTGCAAGGAATAGAGTGGATTGGAACGATGTGGTATACCGTGGTCAACGTGCTGTGAATGGATTGAACCAGGGCATGTCAAGCGTCTGGGGTAAACCATGCAAAGCGTGTGGGGCCTGGATGTGGAAAGGGAACTGTGGTTTCGGTGCAATATTACATGACAGCTAGAGACTGAGTGTGAATGAATGGGGCCTTTGGTGTTTTTCCTAGCGCTACCTCGCACACATGAGGGGGAAGGGGGTTGTTATTCCATGTGTGGCGAGGTGGCGATGGGAACAAATAAAGGTAGACAGTATGAATTATGTACATGTATATATATGTTTATGTCTGTGTGTGTATATATATGTATACATTGAGATGTATAGGTATGTATATTGTGCTTGTTTGGACATGTATGTATATACATGTGTATGTGATCGGGTTGGGCCATTCTTTCGTCTGTTTCCTTGTGCTACCTTTCTAACACGGGAGACAGCGACAAAGCAAAATAAAAAGAAAAATAAATATATATATGTATATATATATTATCCCAGGGGATAGGGGAGAAAGAATACTTCCCACGTATTCCCTGCGTGTCGTAGAAGGCGACCAAAAGGGGAGGGAGCGGGTGGTTGGAAATCCTCCCCTCTCTTGTATTTTTTTTAATTTTCCAAAGAAGAAACAGAGAAGGGGGTCAGGTGAGGATATTCCCTCTAAAGCCCAATTCTCTCTTCTTAACGCTACCTCGCTAACGCGGGAAATGGCAAATAATATGAAATATATATATATCTTTGAAGGAATAGTGGTTCCTACAATGTTGTATGGTTGCGAGGCGTGGGCTATGGATAGAGTTGTGCGCAGGAGGATGTATGTGCTGGAAATGAGATGTTTGAGGACAATGTGTGGTGTGAGGTGGTTTGATCGAATAAGTAACGTATGGGTAAGAGAGATGTGTGGAAATAAAAAGAGCGTGGTTGAGAGAGCAGAAGAGGATGTTTTGAAATGGTTCGGGGACATGGAGAGAATGAGTGAGGAAAGATTGACCAAGAGAATATATGTGTCGGAGGTGGAGGGAACGAGGAGAAGAGGGAGACCAAATTGGAGGTGGAAAGATGGAGTGAAAAAGATTTTGTGTGATCGGGGCCTGAACATGCGGGAGGGTGAAAGGAGGGCACGGAATAGAGTGAATTGGAGCGATGTGGTATACCGGGGTTGACGTGCTGTCATTGGATTGAATCAAGGCATGTGAAGCGTGTGGGGTAAACCATGGAAAGTTGTGTAGGTATGTATATTTGCGTGTGTGGACGTATGTATATACATGTGTATGGGGTGGGTTGGGCCATTTCTTTGGTCTGTTTCCTTGCGCTACCTCGCAAACGCGGGAGACAGCGACAAATTTTAGGGAGAATAAAAAGATGTTCTGGAAGGAGGTAAATAAGATTTTGTGTGATCGGGGCCTGAACATGCGGGAGGGTGAAAGGAGGGCACGGAATAGAGTGAATTGGAGCGATGTGGTATACCGGGGTTGACGTGCTGTCAGTGGATTGAATCAAGGCATGTGAAGCGTGTGGGGTAAACCATGGAAAGTTGTGTAGGTATGTATATTTGCGTGTGTGGACGTATGTATATACATGTGTATGGGGTGGGTTGGGCCATTTCTTTGGTCTGTTTCCTTGCGCTACCTCGCAAACGCGGGAGACAGCGACAAATTTTAGGGAGAATAAAAAGATGTTCTGGAAGGAGGTAAATAAAGTGCGTAAGGCAAGGTAGCAAATGGGAACTTCAGTGAAGGGCGCAAATGGGGAGGTGATAACAAGTAGTGGTGATGTGAGAAGGAGATGGAGTGAGTATTTTGAAGGTTTGTTGAATGTGTTTGATGATAGAGTGGCAGATATAGGGTGTTTTGGTCGAAGTGGTGTGCAAAGTGAGAGGGTTAGGGAAAATGATTTGGTAAACAGAGAAGAGGTAGTAAAAGCTTTGCGGAAGATGAAAGCCGGCAAGGCAGCAGGTTTGGATGGTATTGCAATGGAATATATTAAAAAAGGGGGTGACTGTATTGTTGACTGGTTGGTAAGGTTATTTAATGTATGTATGACTCATGGTGAGGTGCCTGAGGATTGGCGGAATGCGTGCATAGTGCCATTGTACAAAGGCAAAGGGGATAAGAGTGAGTGCTCAAACTACAGAGGTATAAGTTTGTTGAGTATTCCTGGTAAATTATATGGGAGGGTATTGATTGAGAGGGTGAAGGCATGTACAGAGCATCAGATTGGGGAAGAGCAGTGTGGTTTCAGAAGTGGTAGAGGATGTGTGGATCAGGTGTTTCCTTTGAAGAATGTATGTGAGAAATACTTAGAAAAGCAAATGGACTTGTATGTAGCATTTATGGATCTGGAGAAGGCATATGATAGAGTTGATAGAGATGCTCTGTGGAAGGTATTAAGAATATATGGTGTGGGAGGCAAGTTGTCAGAAGCAGTGAAAAGTTTTTATCGAGGATGTAAGGCATGTGTACGTGTAGGAAGGGAGGAAAGTGATTGGCTCTCAGTGATTGTAGGTTTGCGGCAGGGTGTGTGATGTCTCACATGGTTGTTTAATTTGTTTATGGATGGGTTGTTAGGGAGGTGAATGCAAGAGTTTTGGAAAGAGGGGCAAGTATGAAGTCTGTTGGGGATGAGAGAGCTTGGGAAGTGAGTCAGTTGTTGTTCGCTGATGATACAGCGCTGGTGGCTGATTCATGTGAGAAACTGCAGAAGCTGGTGACTGAGTTTGGTAAAGTGTGTGAAAGAAGAAAGTTAAGAGTAAATGTGAATAAGAGCAAGGTTATTAGGTATAGTAGGGTTGAGGGTCAAGTCAATTGGGAGGTGAGTTTGAATGGACAAAAACTGGAGGAAGTAAAGTGTTTTAGATATCTGGGAGTGGATCTGGCAGCGGATGGAACCATGGAAGCGGAAGTGGATCATAGGATGGGGGAGGGGGCGAAAATTCTGGTAGCCTTGAAGAATGTGTGGAAGTCGAGAACATTATCTCGGAAAGCAAAAATGGGTATGTTTGAAGGAATAGTGGTTCCAACAATGTTGTATGGTTGCGAAGCGTGGGCTA
>NC_092250.1:8027303-8129803 GCF_036320965.1 Panulirus ornatus | reverse complement strand
GCAATTGAGTGGGAGATGTATAAAAGAAAGAGACAGGAGGTCAAGAGAAAGGTGCAAGAGGTGAAAAAGACTGCAAATGAGAGTTGGGGTGAGAGAGTATCATTAAATTTTAGGGAGAATAAAAAGATGTTTTGGTGTAGGTGGTAAATTCAAGTGGTAAGACAAAGGAGGGAAAAATGGGAACTTCAGTGTAGGGCGCAAAATGGGGAGGTGTTAAGAAGTAGAGGTGATGTGAGAAGGAGTGGAGTGAGTTTTTTGAAGGTTTGTTGAAATGTGTGTGATAAATAGAGGGGCAGACTTTTGGGTTGTTTTGGTGGTAGGTGGTGTGGGCTACGTCGATCGATGGTTAGGGGAAATTGATTCGTAACTGTGAAGAGGCTAATCATATATGCTTTGCGGAAGTGGGAAAGCCGTCAAAGAAGCAGGTTGTGATGGTTTATTGCGTGGAATTGATTTTAAAAAGGTGTGAGTTCATTGTTTGTAACCTCTCCGGTTCTTCTCCGCCTCGGGACGCGCTCGGTCTCTCTCGCCGACTGGTAATTTGCTCTCGTGACCTGTGCTCTCTTCTCGGAGTGCCTGCGATGCTCGCTCCGGCTGGCAGACACGGCCTCTCTTGGCCCTGGGACTTTCGGGAGGATTGCATGTACAGGGCAACGCGGCGCGAGCGCCCTGGCGCCCGCGGAAGGAGCCCGTAGAGCCGTCGGCGCTGCGGCTCGGGCAACCGTCGGGGGGGTATCTTAGTGACTCGGGCGATCTAGTTGGGTAACTGGGTCGCCTGCTCCTCGCGCTTTCCGGTCGCGAATGTGCCGAATGATTCAAGCTTCGCAGGGCGAAGGGGGAGCGTAGCCGTGCCGAGCCGCCGCGAGCGGCTCGAGCGTCTGTGGATCCGCCTCGTGCGGCCAAGGGGGCGTCTGGACGCGTTGGATGTCTCGTGTTATCCGCATTATTCCTCTGTATCGAGTTCCCCTGATCTTGGTCCCTGGCGCGCTCGCGGCTAGCTGCGTGACGAGCAGTGAGAGCTGCGGCCGCGGCCTCGGGGGATATGCTTCGTGTCTGTTTGTTTCGATCCCTGGCTCGGATTCTCTCCTACGGCCCAGCCGTCCCTACCCGTTCGGGTGCTAGTCCTGGGTTCTCCTGTATCGAGTGCCACGGCTCCTCGTCTGAGCGCCTGTCCCGTCGCCGTCGGCTTCTCGTCCTGCGACTCGCTCGGCCGCAGCTCATATGCCGCTTCCGTGTTGCCCCGACGCTCCTCTGTGCCCGCCCCCTTCGGTGCCTCCACCCCTCCTGGGATCTCGCGCTCCGGATTATACTCAGCTATTTCGCGTGTACGCCTCGCTGCTCGTCCTTTTCTCCTGACCTCTCTTCTGGGTCTCTCTCTCTCATGGCCCTCACAATCGTGAGGCTCTGTGGCCCTGCCTGCGTCTGCTGTGCTGCTCCTCCCTCTGCTCTTGCTCTTCACTCCTCCGCCTGGCTCTTTCCGACTCCGCTGACTCTGCTCTTCCTCTCTCGCGTCTGCATCCCGGTGCTGCTGCCACCCTGATCTCCGGCCCTATTCCTGCTTTCGGTGACTTTCGCGTCCTCGTCTGGCTTCTCCTCCCGATCCTGACGCTCGTGCTGCTTGCTATCTGACTCGCTGATCTTCCTCTGACATACGCTCCTGCTTCTCTCTCGGATAACTCGAGCTCTGTAATTCGGTGTTTTCCACTTCTCTACTCTCCTTCTTCTCCTCTGGTCATCTGCCCTTGCTTCCGCCGGCTGCGCTTAACGTTACCTGCATCTCGTATGGCTCGCTCGCTTTGGGTATAGTCTAGGGCCCTCTCGCTCCCTCCATCTCAAGCTCCTCCTCATCCCTCTCCCGCCCTGTCTGACTTGATATTCTTGAACCTTCTAGCTCCTGCTGTCGCCTGGCTCCTCTTTGACTCCTTCTCTGCTCCACGGATATCTGCCCCTGATCTCGGTCTGAGCTGTGGCGCCGCCGATATCGGGTAGCTCGCCTCGCGCCCTGGGTATTTGCGTCATCGGGCGTTTCTCTCGGCCGTGTAGGCCGCGCGTAGAGTGGCCCTCTCCCCCTATCGTACTCTTTGCCTCTCTGCTGTCGACTGTGTGCCTTTGGGCTTCGTCGCTCTTGTAATTCTCCACGCTTCCGGGTTCTTCGGCGCTCGACTGCGCGGCGAGCCGCATCGCCGCGCCGGCTCATCCTGTATCGCGGAACATGCCGCTTGACCTTCCCCTGCCGCGCAGTCGACTTCGGTCCCGTACTATGTCGGTAGCCCGCGAAAGCACCCGCATGTTTCTTCCGAAGACGCGCACGTGTCCTTGTGCCGGATCGCCTCTCTCCTGTCTCTCGAGCGGGTCGCGCGCTCTCGGCCGCGGGCTGGGCTGGTGGACCGCGCCTCCTGTGTGTCGAGGATCCCCCGCGGGACCCCTTGTAGGGGATGGGGTCTCGCGGATAACTTCGCTGCGTCTGGCTGTAGCTTGGGGGGTATATATTAATACCCACACCGCGGGCGTACTCGCGTTGTCCCAGCTCTCGCTGCGAGCGCGGCCCGCGGCCGTGGTTCCTGGCAGACGCGAGAGCTGGATGGCCGGGGTGCTGCCTCGCGCAAGGAGGCGTCGAGTGAGTCCAGCGTCGCCCGTAGCGACGCCGCGTCGGGAGGAGGGCCATCGTCGGGGACGGCGCTACCGAAGCGACGGTCTGGATCCGCTCGCTCACGACTCGCCGCGGTACGCGGCGCGCTTCTCAGCTTCCGGACCTGTCGTGTTGCCGGAGGCCGCGCGTTGGGGCGGTCGGGGGGTCGTGACCCTGAGGCACCGTCGGTAGCACGGCGGAGCGAAGGGCGCCGCGCCGTGCCACTTTGTTGCGCGCCGGCCTCTGCTGATAGCAGCCCTGCCGCAGGTTCCGGCGGGGTCGCTGGCTTGGGACGCGCCGGGGGGATCACTGCGAGCCGTAGACGCTCTGCCGCGGTCCGCAGGCAGAGCGGACTTGGAGTCGCGCGAGTAGGGCGTCGTCGGCAGGCTCACCACTCTGGCGCGCGGTCCAGGGGACGCGCAGGACCGACGGGCGTGTGGGGGCGGGCGGACAGTCGCTGGACGGCGCGGTCGACGACGGGGCGAGCTCGAGTGCGGTCAGACTGCGCGAGGGGAGCGGATCCTGTCCGAGAGCCGCGCTGGCCTCCTGGGGTCGAGCCAGCGCCGCTGGCGCAGAGGAGGGGAGGGATCATGGCACCCGCGGAGTCGCTCCGCGGCGTGCGCAGAGAGAGTATGGCGCTGGAGGGGGAGCCGCAGCGAGGACGGCGTCCGTCGAGATCGGTGGACTGCTCGCTCGGCAGGAGTCCCAGCGCACACGGTCCGGAATCGGACGAGCACGATCAGGTGCGCGAGGTCGGGGCGCAGGCTCGGCGAAGCGGTCGGAATAGGCGCGGCACTAGCACGAGAGGACCGCCGTAGCCTATCGTGGGCGGCACCGAGGAAGCGCGGGCCACAAGAGCCCTGGCGAGAACGGCGACTGCGGGCGCGCGCCCGGGGCGAGAGGAAGCCAGCCCGGCGAGCGGAGGCGCAGCCGCAACGCGGCACTCTGAGGGCCTTCCAGCAAGCGGGCCCTCGCTGGTCGCGGACCGGGATCTCGTACCTTGGCGGAATAGTCCCATCGGCGCAGCGCCGCGATCGCGGCGCGATGTGTCCCGTCCACGACTGTGGCGCGCCGACTGCGGAGGAGCGCGGCTCTGGTGCTCGGCTGCACGCTTTTTCTCGGACTCCTGGTCCCCTTTGTAACGACTCGCGACCGCTAGCACGGCGGTAGAAGATCGCAGGCGCCGCCGCCACAGAGGCGAGGCGCGCTGTGGCGCGCGACCGGCGCCGGGAGAGAGGAATCGAGCGTGGGCTGCAGGAGGTGGAGCGATCGGGACTACCTAAGCCTGCTGGAACCGGGAGTCGGGCCCCGCTGCGCGTGTTCCGGGGATTCTCCGCCGTCCGTAGGGTCGGCTGTCGCGAGTCCTGTATTTGCGCGAGTGTGCAGCGTCGGGAGTCTCACGGGTGAGCGCGCGGGGGCCCACGGACGGCAGGGGCGTGCGAGCGGGAGCCCACGGCGGGCAGCGCTTACGGCGTCGGGGCTATGCAGGGCGCGACGCCGGGCCTAGCGGCGATGGTCCCCGTCGCGGTATCGCAGCGGCCGTGGAGCGACGTGGGCGCTGCGGCGTCCGGGGAGTGGCGCAGAGCGCGTGCGCCCCAGACCGGCGCGCCGATGGCGTCGCCGAGCCTCAGCCAGCAGGCCGCGCGCTGTAGGGTGCTCCCCGCGACGCCGCAGCGGCGGTGGGGTAGCTGATCTACTCCTCTCTGGATCTCGCTGTGCCCCTTCTCTGTTGGCTCTTCTCTCTCTTTTCCCTTCTTGCTTCTTTCTTCCCTTCCTGCTTGCTACTACTACTCCTTCTCTGTCTCTCTGACTCATCTCTGATCCTCCTTCTGCTCTCTTCCTCCCGTCCTGCTTTTCTGACTTGATCTTTGCTGACTGTCCCAATCCTCCTCATTCTCTCCTGCTCATCGCTTCTCCTTCCTATCGCTCTCTGCTCCCTGTCCTGACGCGCTCTCATCCACCTCTTTTAGCTCACCCTCTTGGGGTTCGAAGTTCACCTGCCGCCTTCTCTGTCTATTCGCTTTCCCTTGAGAAGATGACCTCTGCTCTCCTGTCTGCAGGGCACCTCCTGTCTTCTAAGTGCGTACAGAAGGCGATGCGTAGCTACTCGCTCGAGGGTCGGTCGCATTATGCCCGGGCGGTCAGCGGGAGGAGGACGCCGCGACGGCAGCGGTCTAGCTCGAACTCGGGGCCGGCCGGCGCGAGGAGAGGCCGCCAGAGGAAGGGCCCGGTGGCCTGCGCGCCGGCGCTCGTCGCGCAGGGCGGGGGCGGGAGCTGAGGCCAGCGGACGTCGGCGAGAAAATGCCCGCGGGGCGTGTGCGGCGAGCTCGCGCGGTGGTCTGGTCAAGACGCGTTGGGTCGGTCGGCGCGTAGTGCAGAAGGAGAGGGCGTTAGACGCGACCGCTACGCAGACGCAAGAGAAGAGGGAGTGCAGCAGTGATGTACGCACGAGCGACGCGAGTCGCGGCCGGAATACCCGCCAGCGGGTCTCGACGCGCGCGCCGGCCGCCTCGGAACCCAGCGATGACGTACAGCGCGGACTCGACGAACGTCCGGATCGACGCGCAGCTGTCGCGCCTCGTGAGGCCGGGTCCGCCTCCCCCTCTCACTGGCTCTCTCTCGTCTCCTCCTACTTGCCTGACTTCTTACTGGATGAGCTCATTCTAGCTCCTCTCCCGTCTCCTCTCTTTGCTATATTCGGTCGGCTCTCTCCTCCTGCTATCCTCGTTCTTGGCTCTCTGTCCTGACTCGATCCTTAACTTTCTTCTTCGTCTGCTCTCTCACTTTGACATTCTCTGCTGTCCGTTCTCCTCGCCTCTCTCTCCTTGGCCTTCCGTTGTCTGGATCTTGACTGACTGCCTCCCTAGTCTCTGGATCCGGCTCTGTCGTACGATTCCTGTCTCCATCCCGTTTCCGCGGGGTCCCCTCGCGCGCGGAGCGGACAAGGCAGACGCGTGCTCAAATCTGCGATGCCTGGCTGTGCTCTCCTCGCCAGCATCTCGGAGGAGGTGCCAGGCTTCGACATATGGGCTTGCGCCGTCGACCGGGTCGGCTCGGGTGCGGCTCGGCCCGGCGCGCCGCCGCGGCGCGGGTGGGCAGCTGGGCTTCTTCCGGCGGGTTCCCGCCAGTCGGCGCGCGTTTCCGTACTCACGCTCTGTATACCAACGTGACTGTACTCCTCTCCTCGTTCGCCTCTGTCCTGGCCTGCCCTCTTTCTGGCTCATGCGTGGATCTGAGTCCTTCTCTGCTGTCCTGTGCTGCCGCTCTCTTCCTTCCCTGCTTTTCCTGCTCTTCTTGTCTCTTGTCCCTGCTCCTTCCTACTCTCTTCCTCTCTGTCTCTGCTGGCTCTCTTGGCTCCTCTCTTAACATCTGCTCCTTTCCCTTCACCTGACTGACGGTGTCTCCTCTCTCTCTGTCTCTTCTCCTCTCCTTCTTCTTAATTCTCTTCTCTGGCTACTCTCCTGGATCTACCTCTTTCGCTGACTGCTGATCCTGTGAACTAGTGCTATGACTCCGCTGCTCTGCGCTCTGGCGGGCACTTCCTTGGTCTTGCGGAGCATCCTCTCCTTCTCCTCTCGCTCGGCCTTCTTCGCCGGACGCCGAGCTCTCCTGATCTGAGTTATCTGGATGAATGCTTCCAGTGGCTGCCCCTTGCTAGTAGCTTTGCCCTATACTTCCTTCTGGTTCGGTATCGCCGCCCTCTGGCCCCTCCTCGCTGGGACCTCTCTTGGGCCGTGATTTGGCTCTTCCCTGCTGCTTCCGCCCGATTGCGTGATCCGTGGGTCGGCTTCGTCGCGCGCGGTACGCCTGCGACTTCTGGCGGCGAAGAGGAGGGACCGCACGTGCGCTAGGTCGAGCCGCTGCCGCGGTCGGCCTAACTCGCCCTCTGCCGGACAGGTCTCGCGGGGACTGGCTTGGTCCTCGTGCCGGACGGTATGAGCGGGTCGGAGCGAGCGCTGGTGGCGCGCAGCGAGCGGCCCACTGCTGGCGCGGCGCGGCAGCGACATCTGGAGCTGCGCCGCGCTGCGCCCGCGCGCCGCGACGTGCTGGATTAAGCCTCGTCGCTGGATCTGCTCCCTATGCCCATGCCTGCTCATCCGCAGCGCCGCCCGGGAATGTTCGCCTACTCTTCTTTCTTCCTCTGCCCTTCCCTTCTGCCTCTTGTTTTTTCTGCCCTCTCTCCTCTCTCCTTCTTTGCTTTCCTTCTCTCTCTCTGGTCTTTTCTTCTCTCTCTTTCCTGCTGCTGCCCTACCCTTGTACCTCTCTCTCTTCTTTCTCCTCTCTATCTCCCTCTGACTCTCCTTCTTTTCCTTTCTAACCCCTTTCCCTATTGCTCTCTCTGATTCTCTCTTTCCTCTTGCTTTGACCTCTGCTCCCTCTTTCTTTCTCTCTCCTCTCTTGACTGCTGGTGTCCCTGAACTCCTTTCTCTTCCTTATCTCCTCCTCCTCTCTCTTCTTCTGGTTGTTCTTTCCTCCTCTCTGTCTTCTCCCGCCTGCTCCTTCCTGCCGCTGACTCTCCTGGGACTCTCTCCCTCTCCTCTCTCTCTTTATAATCCCTCCTCTCTGTTCTGACTCTCTTGATTCTATTCTTCTACTTCTCCTTCTGGTCTCCTTCTCACTCACGCACCGGTTTACCTCCTCTCTTCTCGTACCCTGTGGACCTTTAACTGACTTTTTTTCTCTCCTGTGCTCCTTTCCCTTCTCCGTCCTTCGTTCCCCTCTGTTTTTTCTCCTTTTCTTCCCTCCTCCTCTCCTCCTGATCTCTGGTTATCTCCTATTACTTTGCCTTTCGACCCCCTGCTCTTCTCTCTGCACCTCCTTTATCTCTCTTCCTATACTCTGTATCTGCCTCTCGCCTTGCTCCTCTGGCTTGACGTCTCGTTCCTCTCGTCTGTTTGCCCTTCTCCTTTCCTCCCTGTCTCCTTCATGCCCTGTGCTGCGTCCTCCTCCGCCCTGCCCCTCACTCTCTCATGCTACCCTCCCCTTCTGCCTCTTCGCGCTTCTCTGTCTCTGCCTGCTCCTATTTCTCCTCACTCTGCGGGGGCCGCTCGATTGATCCTGTCATTCCCTACTGTCCTCCTCCCTCATTCTTGCCTTTTATAAAGCTCTGACCGCTGTTCTAGGGCGCTGACGCATCCTCCTCTTCCAATCTGACGGGAACTCTTTTTCTCTCTCATTTCTCTTCTCACTGACTTGCTCTGACTCTCTCCTCTCTGACTCCCCTGTCTTCTGCTCGTGCTCTGGCCTCTCGCGGTTCTCCTATCTTGATCGTCTCCCGCTCCTCCTTCTTGCACTGTCTTGGTCTGCCCTTGTCGCGGCTTTACCTCATGCTTTTCCTATTTCTCTGCTGCTTCTTCTCTTCTGTTTCTCCTTGCCCCCCCTGATTCTCCTTTTCCGTTGTCTCTCTCTTGTCTCGTCTCCACTCCTGTTCCTCCCTCTTACTTTCCTTCTTCTCCCTCTTCCTCTTCTGCCCCTGGTGCCTCTCTCTCTTTTCTTCACCTGAACAACTGAATCTCCTCCCTCGGGATGACCGCTCTCCTCTCTGGGGTCCTGCCTCTGAGCGCTGGATTGATCATCGGTTTATCCTTGACTCTCTTCTTTCTCTTCTCTTATCTCGTCCGCTCATTCTCTGATCTCTTTGCTCTTTAGGGCTTGTGCTCTCTACTTTCTGATCCCTCGCCTAGTTGCTCTGCTGGGGTTCTTCAAGCCTCGCCGCTCGCTTGCCTGCCGGCGGTTCCTTCTCTCTCACTCCGCGGGTTCTCGCTGCTTTCTTGCGCTTCTGACCAGCCTCTGGACTCCCGCCTTCTATTCCTCTGACTCTTCTCCCCCTGGACTTTTGACCTCTCTCTCCCGTTCTCCCTTTCTCTCTCTTCCTCGTCCCCCATGACTCTGTCTCACTTTCTCTTCCGCCTCTCTCTTTGACCTCTCTTCCCCCCCACTTTTTCCTTCTCCTTTTCTCCCCTTGATCTGTTTGCAGATCTATCTCTCTCGCCTCTTTTGACTTCCTCCCTGCTTCTCCCCTCTCTTCTCTCTACCTTCCATTCTTCCCGTGATCCTCTTACTGCCTCTGCTTCTCCTCCCCTCCTCCTCTCTCTGCCTGTCCTCTTCTTCTTCTGCTTTTCTCTCTCTTTTCTCCCCCTTGCTCCCAGTTTCGTTTGCGCATCCCTTGGGCTCTGTCCTGATTTTCCTGACTGCCCTACGCTTTTTATTGTTCTGCCTATCTGCCTTCTCTCTCCTATCCTGGCCTGCCGCCTACCCTCTTTCTCTCGTTTACCTCCTTCCCTATTGCTCCTCTGCTCCTGTTTTTCTCCTCCTCTCCTCTTCTCTTCTCTTTGGCCTCCTTTCCCCTTCTGCCTGCTCCTCTCTCCCTACTCTCTTTTTTTGGACCTTCTCTGCCTGTGACCCGTTCTCCTCTTCTCTGACTTTCTTCTTCTGATCCCTTTCCTCTCCTCTTGTGCTCTGATACTCTGGACCTCGTCTCCTGCCGCCTTCTCTCTGCTCCCTCTTCTGACCCCTCTCTCTCCCTTCTGTTTCTTCTTTCTCCTCTGATCTTATATCTCTCTTCTCGCTGAACTCTCTCTGCTCCCTACTTTCTCTCTAATTCCCTCCTTTACTCTTTGACTTCTGATCCTCTCTCCTTGGTCGCCTCGCTTCCCTGACTCCCTTTTCTCTTCTTCCTGCCTCTTGACTCTGACTCTTCCGCTCTCTTTTTCTGACCTTTTTTGGCTTATTCATGCTTCTCTGGGACACCCTGACAGGCTCGCTTGAACTCCTTCCTTCTCCCCTCCTCTTCTTCTCCTGGACTCTTCTCCCCTGACTCTTGCCTGAGTCTCTCATATCTCTTCTCCCCGCGCGCTGCCCGGCTTCCTCTCCCCCTCTCTCTGACGTGACTGCGTCTCGCACGCTCGGGTACCTTGCTCCCTTCTGTACTCCTGCTGACTCTCTTCTCTAGCTCCACTTATGACCGTCTCGCCTCCCATCCCGTCCTCCGTTTCTCTCCCGTCCTGCTCTCTCCCGTCGGCCGTATCGCTCTGATTATCTTGACCTCGCGGAGCTGCGGCGGCCTTGCTCTCTCTCGCGTGGAGCCTTCGTCTAGCCCTCATGAGCCGCGGCCCCGTGCTTCCGTCCTGCTGACCTCGCTACCCCCCCCTGATCTGGGTACCGCTCTCTTTCCGACTCTCCGGCTTTAAGGAGGGCTCCACTCTTTCGAGATCGCGCGCTCTGTTCGGATCCATCCGCCGGTCCGACTGACCTATCCCACTCCCACGGGCGGAGTCGGCGGGCAGTTTAGTGCTCTCGCTAGGGGATCCCGGATAAGTCAGCCGGCGCAAAGGGCGGGACCCGCGCGGAGGAGGGAGATACGCGACGGTGACGCGTCGCCCTGTGCGGTAGCGCTGCGCCTACTCTCGGTTAGCACAATCCCTCGCGCCGGGTCCGTCGGGCACGACCCCACCTCTCTTTTTCCTCTGTTCTGAATCCCGTTCCTGACGCTCTTTCGAGTCTGTCTTCTCTTCTTGCCGCGCATCATGCTCACCTGCAGCTACTTCTCAGTTCTCGCTGTTGGTGACCTCCTTTGCTTTGCCTCTCTCCCTCTCCTCTCGCTCTCTCTTCTCCATCTCCCTTTCCCTTCTTCCTTGACATGTGCTGGTCTCTGATATCTCCTGACCTGACTCTGCCCCACTTTTCTCTGACTCTTCTGTCTCCACTCTCCTCTCCTCTGGTCATCTTCCTCCTTCTCTTCTTCTGGGCTCATTCCCCTGACTCTCTTTCCTTGATCTCTCCTGGGTTGCTCATCTTGCCATCCTTCGATCTTGCTCCTTGTTCACTCCTTCCCCGCGCTCCGTCCGCTTCGGCCTCTTCTCCTCTCGCTACACCTACTCGCCCGTTCTGCTTCATTTGCTGTCTGCCCTCTCTTGGCGCCCTCGCTGTCTCTGCCTACTCCTCATCTTCACCACTCTATATCTGCCTATTCTCCCCTCGCTCGGCCCTCGGTGTCCCTGGATCTTCTCGGTTGTCCGTCGTCAAGGCTTTGGTATCTGGGCCTCCGCCCGTCCTCCTCTGCTCCTCTGAGCTCCCTGTCCCTCTGTGCTCGCGGCTCTCTCTGGGGTCCTCGTCTTGACGCTTCTCTCTCTGTCGGCGTCGCTGTCCGCTTTGTCCTCTCTTTCTCTTCCTCTTTATCTCTTGCTCTCCCCGCCCTCTTTTGACTTCCTGACTGCTGACTCTCTGCAACTGGCTGGACTTCTCGTCTCTCCTTCTCTCTTGCTCCTTCTCTTACTCTGACTCTCGTCGCTCTCTTCTGACTCTGACTCGCGCACTCCCGCGATTAGTCTAGTTCCCTCTTCCCTCTTTCATTCTTACTCTCTGCTCTGCACTTTGCCTCTCTTCTCCTTCTTTTCTCTCTTCCCCTCTTCCTGTCTGCTGATCCTCAATTCTTGACTTCTCTCAGTGGTCGCCAGTGATCCTCATTCGCTCTCTCTACGCTGGGTCCTTACCTTCATCTCGTGCCCTGGATGTCTTCTTCTCTATCCGCTCTTCTATCCCTCGCTCTCTCTGTTTATGCTTCCATTCCTTCTCTTCTCTCTTCTTCTGCCCCCCCTCCTCTGAGTCCTCTATCTGACTCCTCTGGTCCTGATCTCTCCTGAATCCTGTCTCATTTTTTCTCTCCCTCCCGTCTCCTCGTTCTCCTCCTCCGCCGCTCCTGCTCTGCCAGTCCTGTGCTTGCCTCTCTCTCTCTTGGCTCCCTCTCTTGCTCTCCCGCTGTCCTTCCTCTCTGTTTCAACTGTTCTCGATCTCTCTGCCGTTGCTGACCTGCTCTCCTTTTCTGATCCTTGCCCCCTCCTCGGCTCTTCTCTGTCTCCTCCTTTGCTTCCTCTCCTTTCTTCTCCTCCTCTCCTGTTTCTGATTTGCCTCTCTTGACCTCCTCTTCCTTCTCTTCTCTGGACCTCTCCTCTCCTTTGGCTTCTTGCCTGTGCTTTTCTTCACTTTCTTGTCCTGCCTCTCTCTCTCTCTCCCCTTCTCTTGCTACTTATGGTCTCCCTGTGGGCCTCCGTGTCCTTCTCTCGGTCTTGATTTCGCCCCTCTGATCTGCTTTCTTCTCTTTTTCTCCCTGTTCCTGCCGGATGATTTATTGACCTCTCCGCCCTCTCCCTCTCTCCCTATTTTCTACTCTTTCTCTCTTTTCTCTCCTCTGACTCCCTCTCCTCTTTCACGTTTCTGACTCTTTCCTGCTGACCTCTGCTCTCTCCTTGGCTGACTGCCCTCTCTGACCTCTCCTTTCTGCTTCGTCCGCTCTCCTTTCTTCTCTTCTCTCTGACGCTCTCTCTGCTCTACCCCTGCCCTCCTTTACTTCTGACCCTCTGATCCTCTTTCTGCCTCTCTCTTACTTGCTTCTCTGTTCTACTCTCCTCTCCTCTGCCTGGACCTCTTCGTCTCTGGTTCCTCCTTACTGCTTGACTTCTTCTGCTGACTGAATCTCTCTTCCCGCTCGTTTCTCTTCTCCTGTCTCTATTCCTCACTGCCTCCTTCGCTCTCTCTTTCTTCCGCTCCTCTTACCTTTCTGTCCCTGATCCTGACTCTCTCCTATCTTGATCCTCTTCTCTTATTGTTTCTTTCTCTCTCTGCCTCCCTCTCTCTGGCTTCTTCCTTTTACTTCTGGATGACTTCTTCTATCTACTCGTCTTCTCTTTTTGCTCTTCCCGCTCTCTTCTCCTCGATTTTGACCCTTTTGACTTGTTACTCTACATGTGCTTGCTGACTCCCCCTGGGTCTAGCTCTTACCGGGACCATCCCCTGTGGGATCTGCTTCTCCATTTCGCTTGCTCCCATCTCTTCTCTTCCCTCGTCTCTGCCTATGTTGATTTTTCACTTGCTCTGCCTGACACTCTCTCATCTCTTTTCAGCTCCTCTGTCGCTTTCCCGGTCTGCCCTTCCCATACTACGTGCTATGCTTGCTCCCTCTTTTCTCTGTCCCTCCTTCCTCTGATCTCATCTTTGCCTTTACCTCCTCTGTGTTCTGCAACCTCTCTCTGAACTCTTCCCTCTTCTGGACCCATTGCCCTCTCTCTCTCTGATCTGCCTCTGACCTCTTTTCTCTACTGTTCTTTTTTTTCCCCTTCTCTCCTCCCCCTGCTATCTCTTTTATTCGCTTCCTTACCCTTCCCTCTCCTCTCTCTCTACTCTCTTCTCTCTCTGTTTCTCTTTCTCTCCGTTCGCTCCCTCCTCTCTCCTGTCTCTCTGGCCTACTCCATGTCCTCTCTGCTTCTATTCCTCTCTTCTTTTCTCTGTGTTCCTTCCCTCCTTTATCCCCCACTCCCCTTCCTCTTTTCTGCCCTCTCTCCCTCTCTGGACTCTCTCTCTCTGCTATGATCCCCCTCTTCCCTATGCTCCTCCTCTCTTTCTGACCTCCTCCGCTCGGCTTCTTCTTTGGCCATCCTCCTCCCTGCTCTGCCTCTCGATTTCTTCCCTCTCCTTTCCCCTCTCTCTCTCACTCTGCTGCCCCCCTCTGATACTTCTCTTCTCTCTCCCTCTTGGTCCCTCTCCGCTCTTCTGACTGCTTCTCTTTCTCTTTTCTCCGCTTTGCCCTATGTCGTTTGTGAGCCCTCTTTCCTGACCTCCCTGCTGACTTGCTTCCAGAGCCACGCTTCCTTGACTCATTTTCTGATTGTCCTATCTCTTTCTGCCCTTCTTTCCCCTCTCTTCTGATCCCCCTGACTTCTATTGATTCTTTGTCTTCTTCCCTTTCTTGTATTTTCTTCTTGTCTCTTTTCTCTGCTGATCCTCTTCGCTGCCTGCCTGATTTCCTAGCTGACTCTCTCTCTTTATCTGCACTTCGCCCGCTCTCCCCTCCTCTTTTGACCTCTCTCTTCGCTCTGATTTCTCTCTTTCTTCTCCGCCTCTCTGCCTCTCTGCTTATCCCCTCTGCCTCTCTCTGTTTCCCTTTAATCTGTCTCTCCTTCCTGATTCCCTTTTCTCTATCTTCTTTCTCTCTGTGACTGGCTTCCTCCTGCTTCTCCTTCTGTTGTCTCTCTTCCTGGCTGCTGTCTGCTTCTCTGGTGTCAGACTTCCTTCTCTGTGCTCTTCTTCTTCTGTCCTCCCCTTCCTCTCCCTGCATTTCCCTGATCACCATGTTCCCGCATTCTCTTCTTCCCGCTCTTCTTATCTGCTTTACTTCCTCTCCTCTCTCTCTCCTTCTACTTCTCACCTCCCTGCCTTCATCTGATTCCCGTTCGCCTCCCTCTCTTCACTGCCCTCGTCTCTCTCTCCCCCCCATTCCTTCCTGCTTTCCCCTTCTTTTCATTCATGTCTGTGACTCTCTGACTCTTATTCTCTTCCACTTTCTGTTGTCCCTCCTCTCTCGCCTTCCTCTCCTCTGATCCTTCCTCTCTCTCCTTGATGTATCTTCTCTCGTTCCCCTCTCACCTGGGACTCTCTCCTCTCCTCTTCCTTCTTTCCTCTGAATGACCTTCTTCCTGATCTGCTTGATCATTGACACCTTTGCTTTCTCCTTCCTTGCTCCCTACTCTTGCTGCTCCCTCCTGTTCTCTCCTCTCTCTCTCTCTACTCCTTGTGACTTCTGACTTTTTCCTTCTCTGTGACTACCTGCTTTTCTTTCTCTCTTCTTCTCTGACCTATCTTGCTCTCTTCTCTCTCTGCTTCTATCTTGCTGTCTCTCCTCTCTCTCTCTCTTGCTGAGCTGATCTCAGTTCTTGCTCATTCTTTCCTCCTCCTCTCTCCCTGTCTCTGATCTTCCTGAGTCGTCTATTGATCTCTTGCTCCTTGTACTTCCGCCTTCCTCTGCCCTTTTCTCTCTACTCCTGACCTTTTTATTCCCTGCTCGTCTCTGACTCCCCTCTATGATCTATCCATCCTCTCTTCCTCTCGCTCTGCCTCCTCTTTTCTCTCTCCTGCTTCTTACTTTCTCCTCCTTCTCTTCTTTGCTTGATTTTCTCTGCGTCCTGCTCTTCTTTCTTCTCCCTCTGACTCCTCTCTCCTTTCCTTCCCCTCTCTGTCTCGTGACCTCTGCCTTTATCCTTTCCCCCCATTCCCTCTCTTTTGACTGACCTCTCCTTTTGGACTCCCCCTCTCTCCTTTCTCTTTACCTGATTCTCTTTCTCTCTCCTTATCTTTCTTTCTCCCTCTCCCTTCTCCCTCTTCTGATCGTGCCTCTTCTGACTCTGCCCCCTTCTTTTCCCGCCTCTTCTCTTGCTCCTCCTCCTCCTGCTTCTGAGTCCTCCTCCTCCATTCTTGCTTTCATCTCGCTCGTTTACCTCTGATCTTCTCCTATCTCTCTGATCTTTGTCCCTCTTCTGGATGACTTCCCCTCTTGGGATGACTTCTCTCTTGACCCTTCTCTCTCTTGGTCCCTCTCTGCTTCTCCTGTTCTTACCTTCTCTTCCTTTACCTCTCTGCTCTGGCTCCTCCTCCCTCCTCTTGACTACCTCTCTGGCTCCTCCTCTCTTCCTCTTTCTCCTCTCCTTCTTTCTTTCCCTGTTTCTGCGCTTGTCCCTCTCCTTCAACTCCTCTCTCTTTCCTCCTTCCTGTCACCTAGCCGTGCCTTTCCTTCCTTCATTGGGTGGGGGGGGCTTTCTGATTCTCTCTTTGGAGATCCTCTTTCTCCTCTCTTGCCTCTCCTGTCACTCTACTCCCTCTTCCTCGCTCTGCTTTCCTCTACTCTTTCCTCTGATGCTCTTCTCTCTTGACCTCTCTCTTCTCTCTCTTCCTCTCTTTCTTTCTGACTTCTCTGTGACTCTCTCTTGTTTTCTGGTTTCTCCGCTCCCCTTTCTCTCTGACCCTGACCTCTCTCTGCTTCTCATCTCTCCCCTTCTCTCTCTTCTGACTCCTCTCTTCCTTTCCCCCCTCTTACTCTTCTCTTTGACCTCGATCCATTCCCTCTGCTCCTCCCTGTCTGCTTTCCCCTCTTGCTGACTTCATGAAGTCTCTCTCTTCTTTTCTCTTCCCCTCTGCTCTCTGTCTTCCTCTCACTGCTCTTGTTGCTTCCTTTTCTCTTCTTCTCCTTGACCCATTCTCTCCCTGTTCTGCTTATTTCTGACTCCTCTCTCCTCTCCCTTGACTGCCCTCTTGCTTCTGACTGACTTGTATATCCTGCTGCCTTATCTCTCTCCTTTCTTGTCTCTACCTCTCTTCTCTTCCTGTTCTTCTGGTCTTTCTGCTGTTCTCCTTCTCCTCTCGCTCTGCCTCCCTCCTTCTCTCTCCTCATTTGTCCTGTCTCTCTTCCTTCTTCTCCTCCCTGCTCTGACTCCTCTTTGCTTGCTTCTTCTTTGTCTCTTGAACTTGCTCTTGCCTCTCTCCTCCTTCCCTCCCCATCCCTTCCTTTCTCTTTCTCTTTTCTCCGCCCCTTCTCTTCCTGGCTCGCCCCTCTTATGTCCTGTATCTCCCTCTATCCGTCCCGCCCTTTTCCTCGCTTCTCTTCCTCTGATCCCTGCTCTTGAACTTTCCCTGACTCCTCCCTGTCATTCTCTTCCTTATTTTCTTCTTCTGACTTCCTTCCTGCTGTGACTTCTCCCTCTCTTGCCTTTACTTCTAGTCTCTCTTCTCCTACCTCCTCCTCTTGCTGCCCTGCCCTGCCCGCTCTGGCTCCTCTCCTTCTGTTTCCCTCCCCTTCTCTCTGTCCTTTCTTGCCTGGTCCTGCTGACTCTCTTCCCTGACCTTCTCTCTTCTAGACTTTTCCCTCTCTCTCTCTTCTTCTCCCTATTGGTCCTCTCTCTGCCTATCTCTTTGACTCCTGTACTCTCCTCTTTCGCCTCACCCTCTTGCCTCTTCTATCACTGCCTCTGATTTGTGGGACTCTCTCTCTCTCTCCTTCTCTGATTTCGCTATGTATTCGTTGCTTCCTCTCTCCCCTCTACTCTCCCTCACCTCTGGCTTCCTCCTTGCTCTACTAGCCCTCTTCTACTCCTCCCTCTCTCTCCTCTCTTCTCTCCTCCCCCTTCTTATGCCTCTCTCTCTTTCCGTCTTTCTCCTCTTCTTGTAACCCTCACTCTGACCCGTTCTGACCGCTCATTCCCTCTTCAATCCTCTGTCCCTTCCTCTCTTCTCTCTACTCTTCGCTTTTTGATTCTTTTCTGCTCTCTCCTCCCTCTCTCTTTTTTTCTCTCATCTTTCCTTCTCTGCTCCCTCCTGACTGGCCTCTGACTCCCTACTCTGTCTTTACCTCCTCTCTCCCCTCTTCTCTCCCTCTTCTTTCTGACTTCTCTCTGACCTCTTTTCTGTTCTGACTTCCCTATCTGGTTTCCTCCCTCCCTCCTTGACTATCTAAATGCCTTGCTCTCTTCTCTTACTTTGACTCTCCTCTTTATTCCCTCTACTTCTTGCTTCTTCCTCTGAACTCTCTTTATCCTCCCTTGACTGTCCTTTGTTCTTTTCTTCTCTCCTGATCTCTTCCTCTCCTGCGGACCCTTCCTCTTCACCTCTCTTCTCTCCCTTCCCTGCCTCATCCTGACCTACTCCTGTTGCTCTGATTTCTGTTCTCTCCTTTCTGACCCTTCTTTTCCTCTGCTCTCGGCTCTGACTCTGCTTCTGACTTCTGTTCTCCCTGACTCCTTATTACTTCCCTTTCTCCTCTTCTTCTCCTTTCTGCTCTTCTCTGCTCTCATCTGAATTCCACTTTGTTCTATTCTTCTGACCCTTCCTTCTGTTTTTCTCCCTCTTCTCTGCTTCTGGGGCACTTGCTCACCTATCTTCCCCGCTCTTCTACTGCTCTCCTTTCCTTCCCCTGACCTCCCTCTGACTCTGGCTTCATATCTTCTCTGTGACCTCTCCCTCCTTTCTTGATGCCCTCTCTTATCTTCCTATGTCTTTCGATGACTCTTTCTTTCTGGACTTCTCTCTTTTTTTCTCTGCTCTTTTTTCCTCTCTCTCTATTGTCATCTCCTTTCTCCTCTCTGCTGACTTCCTTCCTTGGACTGCTTTGTCTCCTCTTTATCCTCTTCTTTCTTCTCCCTCTCTCTCCTCCCCCTGTCTTCTTCGCATTCTCCCCTTACCTGCCTCTGACCTCTTCTGTTTGCTCTTCTTTCTCTCTCTCATTCACTGGACTCATCTCTCTGTTTCTTGCCTTATTCTCCTTCGCCTCCTTCCTCTCTTCTTCTCTCTTACTCTCTCCTCTCTCTCTTTCCTGGGCTGCTGACCTCTCCTCTCCTATTCCTCCCCTACCTCTCCTCCTCTTCATTCCTCTCTTCTATCCTCTCTTTTCCCTCCTCTCCTCTCCTCCTCTTTTCTTCTCCTCATATTCTTCTCCTCATCTCTCGCTTATTTCACTTCGACTTCTGACTTGCGCCTCCTCCTCTCCTGCTTCTTGCTCTCCCTCTTCTCCCGACTGTTCTCACCTCCTCCCTCCTGCTCCTTCTTTTCCGACCTGGCTCTACTCTTTCCTATCCTGCTGTCTGTCCTCTTCCCTCTCTCTTGTCTGCTCCTTTCCCCTCCTTTTCTTGCTTCTGACTTGCCTTCTCAGTTCTTCTCTGACTCTTCTCCTCTTGCCTCTCTCTCCCCTCCTCTGGATCTTTCTTTCTCGGCTTTTTATATACCCCTCCCTGCTTCTCGTCCTCTGCTCTGCTCTTCTGACTGTATTGTTTTGACTGTTGGTATAGGTTAATTAAGGTATGTTATGATTTCATGGTGAGATGCCTGAGGATATTGGTGGAAATGGGGCTTGGCGGGCATAGTGCCCATTGTACAAGGCAAGGGGTATAAGAGTGAGTGTCAAATTACAGAGGTATACACGTTTGTTGAGGTATTCTTGGTAATTATATGGGAGGGGTATTGATTGAGAGGGGAAGGCATGTACAGAGCAATCAGATTGGGAAGGCAGTATGGTTTCAGAAGTGGTAGGAGCAATGCGTGCAGCAGGTGTTTGCTGTGAAGAATTTATGTGAGAAATACTTAGAAAAACACATGGATTTGTATGTAGCATTTATGGATCTTGAGAAGGCATATGACAGAGTTGATAGAGATGCTCTGTGGAAGGTGTTAAGGATATATGGAGTTGGAGGCAAGTTGTTCGAAGCAGTGAAAAGTGTTTATCAAGGATATAAGGGGTTTGTGCGTGTAGGAAGAGAGGAAAGTGATTGGTTCTCAGTGAATGTAGGTTTGCTGCTAGGGTGTTTGATGTCTCCGTGGTTATTTAATTTGTTTATGGATGGGGTTGTTAGGGAGGTGAATACAAGGGTTTTGGAAAGAGGGGCAAATATGCAGTTTGTTGTAGATGAGAGAGCTTTGGAAGTGAGTCAGTTGTTGTTCGCTGATGATACAGCGCTAATGGCTGATTCATGTGAGAAACTGCAGAAGCTGGTGAATGAGTTTGGTAAAGTGTGTGAAAGAAGAAAGTTGACAGTAAATGTGAATATGAGTAAGTTTATTAGGTACAGTAGGGTTGAGGATCACGTAAATTGGGAGGTAAGTTTGAATGGAGAAAAACTGGAGGAAGTGAAGTGTTTTAGACATATGGCAGTGGATTTGGCAGCGGATGGAACAATGGAAGCGGAAGTGAAACATAGGGTGGGGGAGGGCTCGAAAGTTCTGGGAGCCTTGAAGAATGCGTGGAAGTCAAAAATATTAACCCGGAAAGCAAAAATGGGTATGTTTGAAGGAATAGTGGTTCCAACAATGTTGTATGGTTCCGAGGAGTGGGCTATGGATAGAGTTGCGTGCAGGAGGGTGGACGTGCTGGAAATGAGATGTTTGAGTACAATTTGTCGTGTGAGGTGGTTTGATTGAGTAAGTAATGTAAGGGTAAGAGAGATGTGTGGTAATAAAAAGAGCGTGGTTGAGAGAGCAGAAGAGGGTGTTTTGAAATTGCTTGGTCACATGGAGAGAATGAGTGAGGAAAGATCAACGAAGAGGATATATGGGTCAGAGGTGGAGGGAACGAGGAGAAGTGGGAGACCAGATTGGACGGGGAAAGATGGAGTGAAAAAGATTTTGAGTTATCGGCGTGTGAACATGCAGGAGGGTAAAATGCGTGCAAGGAATAGAGTGAATTGGAACGATGTGGTATACCGGGGTAGACGTGCTGTCAATGGATTGAACCAGGGCATGTGAAGCGTTTGGGGTAAATCATGGAAAGTTCTCTGGGGCCTGGATATGGAAAGGGATCTGTGATGTCAGAGCATTATTACATGACACCTAGAGACTGAGTGTGAACGAATGGGGCCTTTGTGTTCTTTTCCTAGCGCTACCCCACACACATGAGGGGAGTGTGTTGTTATTCCATGTGTGTCGAGTGGGAGACAGTATGAATTATGTACATGGGTATATATGTATATGTCTGTGTGGGTACATATATGTATACATTGAGATGTATAGGAATGTATATTTGCGGGTGTGTACGTGTATGTACATACGTGTGTATGTGGGTGAATTCGGACATTCTTTCGTGTGTTTCCTTGCGCCACCTCGCTAACGCGGGAGACAGCGACGAAGCAAAATAAATGAAATATAAATAATAAATAAGTAAATATATATATATATATATATATATATATATATATATATATATATATATATATATATATATATATATATATATATATATATATATATATATATATTATTTTTTTTTTTATTATACTTTGTCGCTGTCTCCCGCGTTTGCGAGGTAGCGCAAGGAAACAGACGAAAGAAATGGCCCAACCCCCCCCCCCTACACATGTATATACATACGTCCACACACGCAAATATACATACCTACACAGCTTTCCATGGTTTACCCCAGATGCTTCACATGCCTTGATTCAATCCACTGACAGCACGTCAACCCCGGTATACCACATCGCTCCAATTCACTCTATTCCTTGCCCTCCTTTCACCCTCCTGCATGTTCAGGCCACGATCACACAAAATCTTTTTCACTCCATCTTTCCACCTCCAATTTGGTCTCCCTCTTCTCCTTGCTCCCTCCACCTCCGACACATATATCCTCTTGGTCAATCTTTCCTCACTCATCCTCTCCATGTGCCCAAACCATTTCAAAATGGAAATATATATATATATATATATATATATATATATATATATATATATATATATATATATATATATATATATATATATATTTTTTTTTTTCAAACTAATCGCCATTTCCCGCGTTAGCGAGGTAGCGTTAAGAACAGAGAACTGGGCCACTGAGGGAATATCCTCACCTGGCCCCCTTCTCTGTTCCTTCTTTTGGAAAATTAAAAAAAATTGAGAGGGGAGGATTTCCAGCCCCCCGCTCCCTCCCCTTTTAGTCGCCTTCTACGACACGCAGGGAATAAGTGGGAAGTATTCTTTCTCCCCTATCCCCAGGGATACTTATGTATATCTCGCTTTTTAAACCAGGTATTCCCAATCATCAGTCCTTTTTCAGCACATAAATCTACAAGCTCTTCACCATTTCCATTTACAACACTGGACACCCCATGTATACCAATTATTCCCTCAACTGCCACATTACTCACCTTTGCATTCAAATCACCCATCACTATAACCCGGTCTCGTGCATCAAAACCACTAACACACTCATTCAGCTGCTCCCAAAACACTTGCCTCTCATGATCTTTCTTCTCATGCCCAGGTGCATATGCACCAATAATCACCCACCTCTCTCCATCAACTTTCAGTTTTACCCATATTAATCGAGAATTTACTTTCTTACATTCTATCACATACTCCCACAACTCCTGTTTCAGGAGTATTGCTACTCCTTCCCTTGCTCTTGTCCTCTCACTAACCCCTGACTTTACTCCCCAGACATTCCCAAACCACTCTTCCCCTTTACCCTTGAGCTTCGTTTCACTCAGAGCCAAAACATCCAGGTTCCTTTCCTCAAACATACTACCTATCTCTCCTTTTTTCACATCTTGGTTACATCCACACACATTTAGGCACCCCACTCTGAGCCTTCGAGGAGGATGAGCACTCCCCGCGTGACTCCTTCTTCTTCCCATTTTAGAAAGTTAATACAAGTATATATATATATATATATATATATATATATATATATATATATATATATATATATATATATATATATATATATATATATATTTTTTTTTTTTTTTTTTTTTTTGCCGGTCTCCCGCGTTTGCGAGGTAGCGCAAGGAAACAGACGAAAGAAATGGCCCAACCCACCCCCATACACATGCATATACATACGTCCACACATGCAAATATACATACCTACACATATATATATATATATATATATATATATATATATATATATATATATATATATATATATATAAATATATATATGTATATATATATATATATATATATATATATATATATATATATATATATATATATATATATATATATATATACATATATATATATATATATATATATATATATATATATATATATATATATATATATATATATATATATATATATATATATGTACAGAGCATCAGATTGGGGAAGAGCAGTGTGGTTTCAGAAGTGGTAGAGGATGTGTGGATCAGGTGTTTCCTTTGAAGAATGTATGTGAGAAATACTTAGAAAAGCAAATGGATTTGTATGTAGCATTTATGGATCTGGAGAAGGCATATGATAGAGTTCATAGAGATGCTTTGTGGAAGGTATTAAGAATATATGGTGTGGGAGGCAAGTTGTTAGAAGCAGTGAAAAGCTTTTATCAAGGATGTAAGGCATGTGTACGTGTAGGAAGAGAGGAAAGTGATTGGTTCTCAGTGAATGTGGGTTTGCGGCAGGGGTGTGTGATGTCTCCATGGTTGTTTAATTTGTTTATGGATGGGGTTGTTAGGGAGGTGAATGCAAGAGTTTTGGAAAGAGGGGCAAGTATGCGGTCTGTTGTGGATGAGAGAGCTTGGGAAGTGAGTCAATTGTTGTTCGCTGATGATACAGCGGTGGAGGCTGATTCATGTAAGAAACTGCAGAAACTGGTGACTGACTTTGGTAAAGTGTGTGAAAGAAGAAAGTTCAGAGTAAATGTAAATAAGAGCAAGGTTATTAGGTACAGTAGGGTTGAGGGTCGAGTCAATTGTGAGGTAAGTTTGAATGGAGAAAAACTGGAGGAAGTAAAGTTTTTTAGATATCTGGGAGTGGATCTGGCAGCGGATGGAACCATGGAAGCGGAAGTGAATCATAGGGTGGGTGAAGGGGGCGAAAATTCTGGGAGCTTTGAAGAATGTTTGGAAGTCGAGAACATTATTTCGGAAAGCAAAAATGGTAATGTTTGAAGGAATAGTGGTTCCAACAATGTTGCACGGTTGCGAGGCGTGGGCTATGGATAGAGTTGTGCGCAGGAGGGTGGATGTGCTGGAAATGAGATGTTTGAGGACAATATATGGTGTGAGGTGGTTTGATCGAGTAAGTAATATAAGGGTAAGAGAGATGTGTGGAAATAAAAAGAGTGTGGTTGAGAGAGCAGAAGAGGGTGTTTTGAAATGGTTTGATCACATGGAGAGAATTAGTGAGGAGAGAATTAGTGTGTCAGAGGTGGAGGGAACGATGAGAAGTGGGAGACCAAATTAGAGGTGAAAAGGTGGAGTGAAAAAGATTTTGAGTGATCGGGGCCTGAACATGGAGGAGAGTGAAAGGCGTGCAAGGAATAGAGTGAATTCGAAAGATGTGCTACACCGGGGTCGACGTGCTGTCAATGGATTTGAACCAGGGCATGTGAAGCGTCTGGGGTAAACCATGGAAAGTTGTGTGGGGGGCCTGGATGTGGAAAGGGAGCTGTGGCTTCGGTGCATTAATACATGACAGCTAGAGACAGAGTGTGAACGAATGGGGCCTTTGGTGTCTTTTCCTAGCGCTACCTCGCACATATGAGGGGGGAGGGGGTTGTTATTCCTTGTGTGGCGAGGTGGCGATGGGAACAAATAAAGGCAGACAGTATGAATTGTGTACATGTGTATATATGTATATGTCTGTGTGTGCATATATATGTGTAAATTGAGATGTATAGGTATGTATATTTGCGTGTGTGGACGTGTATGTATATACATGTGTATGTGGGCGGGTTTGGCCATTCTTTCGTCTGTTTCCTTGCGCTACCTCTCTAACGCGGGAGACGGCAACAAAGCAAAACAATAAAAAATAATGAAATAATAATAATAATGTATATATATATATATATATATATATATATATATATATATATATATATATATATATATATATATATATTATTTTTATTATTATTTGTATGATTTTGCTTTGTCGCTGACTCCCGCGTTAGCGAGGTAGCGCAAGAAAACAGACGAAAGAATGGCCAACCAACCCACATACACATGTATATTCATACACGTCCACACACGCAAATATACATACCTATACATCTCAACGTAAACATATATATACACACAGAGACATATACATATATTCACATGTATATAATTCTTACTGTCTGCCATTATCCATTCACATCGCCATCTCGCCACATATGAAATAACAACGCCCTCCCCCCTCATGTGTGCGAGGTAGCGATACGAAAAGACAACAAATGCCACATTCCTTCACACTCAGTCTCTAGCTATCATGTGATAATGTACCGAAACCACAACTCCCTTTCCACATCCAGGCCCCACAGAACTTTCCATGGTTTACACCAGAAGCCTCACATGGCCTAGTTCAATCCGTTGACAGCACGATGACCCACATCGTTCCAATTCACCCTATTCCTTGCACGCCTTTCACCCTCCTGCATGTTCAGGCCCCGATCACTAAAAGTATTTTTCACTCCATCTTTCCACCTCCAATTTAGTCTCCCACTTCTCCTCTTTCCCTCCACCTCTGACACATATATCCTCTTGGTCAAAAGAGGGCAAATGACAGTTGGGGTGAGTGAGTATCATTAAATTTTAGGGAGTATAAAAAGATGTTTTGGAAAGAAGTAAATAAAGTGCGTAAGACAAGGGAACAAATGGGAACTTCAGTGAAGGTGGCTAATGAGGAGGTGATAACAAGTAGTGGTGATGTGAGAAGGAGAAGTAGTGAGTATCTTGAAGGTTTGTTGAATATGTTTGATAATAAAGTGGCAGATATAGGGTGTTTTGGTCGAGATGGAGTGCAAAGTGAGAGGGTTAGGGAAAATAATTTGATAAACAGAGAAGAGGTAGTAAAAGGTCTGCGGAAGATAAAAGCCAGCAATGCAGCGTGTTTGGATGGTATGGCAGTGGAATTTATTAAAAAAGGGGGTTGACTGTATTGTTGACTGGTTGGTAAGGTTATTTAATGTATGTATGATTCATGGTGAGGTGCCTGAGAATTGGCGGAATGCGTGCATAGTGCCATTGTACAAGGGCAAAGGGGATAAAAGTGAGTGCTCAAATTACAGAGCTATAAGTTTGTTGAGTATTCCTGGTAAATTATATGGGAGGATATTGATTGAGAGGGTGAAGGCATGTACAGAGCATCAGATTGGGGAAGAGCACTGTGGTTTAAGAAGAGGTAGAGGATGTGTGTATCAGATGATTGCTTTGAAGAATGTATGTGAGAAATACTTAGAAAAGCAAATGGATTTGTATGTAGCATTTATGGATCTGGAGAAGGCATTTGATAGAGTTGATAGAGATGCTCTGTGCAAGGTATTAAGAATATATGGTGTGGGAGGCAAGTTGTTAAAAGCAGTGAAAAGTTTTTATCGAGGATGTAAGGCATGTGTACGTGTAGGAAGAGAGGAAAGTGATTGGTTCTCAGTGAATGTAGGTTTGCGGCAGGAATGTGTGATGTCTCCATGGTTGTTTAATTTCTTAATGGATGGGGATGATACTGAGGTGAATGCAAGAGTTTTGGAATGAGGGGCAAATATGCAGTCTGTTCTGGATGAGAGAGCTTGGGAAGTGAGTAGTTGTTGTTCGCTGATGATACAGCGCTGGTGGCTGATTCATGTACGAAAATGCAGAAGCTGGTGACTGAGTTTGGTAAAGTGTGTCAAACAAGAAAGCTGAGAGTAAATGTGAATAAGAGCAAGGTTATGAGGTACAGTAGGGTTGAGGGTCAAGTAAATTGGGAGGTAAGTTTAATGGAGAAAAACTTGAAGAGAAGTGTTTTACATATCTGGGAGTGGATCTGGCAGCGGACGGAACCATGAAAGCGGAAGTGAATCATAGGGTGGGGGAGGAGGCGAAATTTCTGGGAATCTTGAAGAATGTGTGGAAGTCGAGAACATTATCTCGGAAAGCAAAAATGGGTATGTTTGAAGGAATAGTGGTTCCAACAATGTTATATGGTTGTGAGGCGTGAGCTATGGACAGAGTTGTGCGCAGGAGGGTGGATGTGCTGGAAATGAGATGTTTGAAGACAATATGTGGTGTGAGGTGGTTTGATCGAGTACGTAATAATAGTGTAAGAGAGATGTGTTGTATTAAAAAAAGTGTGATGGAGAAAGCAGAAGAGGGTGTTTTGAAATGGTTTGGCCACATGGAGAGAATGAGTGACGAATAATTGACCAAGAGGATATATGTGTCAGAGGTGGAGGGAACGAGAAGTGGGAGACCAAATTGGAGGTGGCGAGATGGAGCTAAAAAGATTTTGAGTGATAGGGGCCTGAACATGCAGGAGGGTGAAAGCGGTGCAAGGAGTGGAGTGAATTGGAACGATGTGGTATACCGGGATCGACGTGCTGTCAATGGATTGCACCAAGGCATATGAAGCATCTGGGGTATACCATGGAAAGTTCTGTGGGACCTGAATGTGGAAAGGGAGCTGTGGTTTCGGTGCATTATTACATGACAGCTAGAGAATGAGTGAACGAATGTGGCCTTTGTTGTCTTTTCCTAGCGCTACCTTGCACACATGAGGAGGGAGGGGGTTGTTATTTCATGTGTAGCGAGGTGGCGATGGGATTGAATAAAGACAGACAGTATGAATTATGTACATATGTATATATGCATATGTTTGTGTGTGTACATATAAATATACGTTAAGATGTATAGATATGTATATTTGCGTGAGTGGACGTGTATGTATATACAGGTGTATGTGGGTGGGTTGGGCCATTCTTTCGTCTGTTTACTTGCGCTACCTCGCTAACGCGGGAGACAGCGACAAAGCAAAATAAATATATATATATATATATATATATATATATATATATATATATATATATATATATATTTTCTTTTCTTTCTTTTAAACTATTCGCCATTTCCCGCGTTAGCGAGGTAGCTTTAAGAATAGTGAACTGGGCCTTTGAGGGAATATATATATATATATATATATATATATATATATATATATATATATATATATATATATATATATATATATATATATATATATGCACGCATTCCGCCAATCCTCAGGCACCTCACCATGAGTCATACATACATTAAATAACCTTGCCAACCAGTCAACAATACAGTCACCCCCTTTTTTAATAAATTCCACTGCAATACCATCCAAACCTGCTGCCTTGCCGGCTTTCATCTTCCGCAAAGCTTTTACTACCTCTTCTCTGTTTACCAAATCATTTTCCCTAACCCTCTCACTTTGCACACCACCTCGACCAAAACACCCTATATCTGCCACTCTGTCATCAGACACATTCAACAAACCTTCAAAATACTCATTCCATCTCCTTCTCACATCACCACTACTTGTTATCACCTCCCCATTTACGCCCTTCACTGAAGTTCCCATTTGCTCCCTTGTCTTACGCACCCTATTTACCTCCTTCCAGAACATCTTTTTATTCTCCCTAAAATTTACTGATAGTCTCTCACCCCAACTCTCATTTGCCCTTTTTTTCACCTCTTGCACCTTTCTCTTGACCTCCTGTCTCTTTCTTTTATACTTCTCCCACTCAATTGCATTTTTTCCCTGCAAAAATCGTCCAAATGCCTCTCTCTTCTCTTTCACTAATACTCTTACTTCTTCATCCCATCACTCACTACCCTTTCTAAACAGCCCACCTCCCACTCTTCTCATGCCACAAGCATCTTTTGCGCAATCCATCACTGATTCCCTAAATACATCCCATTCCTCCCCCACTCCCCTTACTTCCATTGTTCTCACCTTTTTCCATTCTGTACACAGTCTCTCCTGGTACTTCCCCACACAGGTCTCCTTCCCAAGCTCACTTATTCTCACCACCTTCTTCACCCCAACATTCACTCCTCTTTTCTGAAAACCCATACTAATCTTCACCTTAGCCTCCACAAGATAATGATCAGACAACCCTCCAGTTGCACCTCTCAGCACATTAACATCCAAAAGTCTCTCTTTCGCACGCCTGTCAATTAACACGTAATCCAATAACGCTCTCTGGCCATCTCTCCTACTTACATAAGTATACTTATGTATATCTCGCTTTTTAAACCAGGTATTCCCAATCATCAGTCCTTTTTCAGCACATAAATCTACAAGCTCTTCACCATTTCCATTTACAACATAGTGCCATTGTACAAAGGCAAAGGGGATAAGAGTGAGTGCTCAAATTACAGAGGTATAAGTTTGTTGAGTATTCCTGGTAAATTATATGGGAGGGTATTGATTGAGAGGGTGAAGGCATGTACAGAGCATCAGATTGGGGAAGAGCAGTGCGGTTTCAGAAGTGGTAGAGGATGTGTGGATCAGGTGTTTGCTTTGAAGAATGTATGTGAGAAATACTTAGAAAAGCAAATGGATTTGTATGTAGCATTTATGGATCTGGAGAAGGCATATGATAGAGTTGATAGAGATGCTCTGTGGAAGGTATTAAGAATATATGGTGTGGGAGGCAAGTTGTTAGAAGCAGTGAAAAGTTTTTATCGAGGATGTAAGGCATGTGTACGTGTAGGAAGAGAGGAAAGTGATTGGTTCTCAGTGAATGTAGGTTTGCGGCAGGGGTGTGTGATGTCTCCATGGTTGTTTAATTTGTTTATGGATGGGGTTGTTAGGGAGGTGAATGCAAGAGTCCTGGAAAGAGGGGCAAGTATGAAGTCTGTTGGGGATGAGAGAGCCTGGGAAGTGAGTCAGTTGTTGTTCGCTGATGATACAGCGCTGGTGGCTGATTCATGTGAGAAACTGCAGAAGCTGGTGACTGAGTTTGGTAAAGTGTGTGGAAGAAGAAAGTTAAGAGTAAATGTGAATAAGAGCAAGGTTATTAGGTACAGTAGGGTTGAGGGTCAAGTCAATTGGGAGGTAAGTTTGAATGGAGAAAAACTGGAGGAAGTGAAGTGTTTTAGATATCTGGGAGTGGATCTGTCAGCGGATGGAACCATGGAAGCGGAAGTGGATCATAGGGTGGGGGAGGGGGCGAAAATTTTGGGAGCCTTGAAAAATGTGTGGAAGTCGAGAACATTATCTCGGAAAGCAAAAATGGGTATGTTTGAAGGAATAGTGGTTCCAACAATGTTGTATGGTTGCGAGGC
This sequence comes from Panulirus ornatus, assembly GCF_036320965.1. Classification (NCBI taxonomy): domain Eukaryota; kingdom Metazoa; phylum Arthropoda; class Malacostraca; order Decapoda; family Palinuridae; genus Panulirus; species Panulirus ornatus. Next base: position 8,100,853 of record NC_092250.1, on the reverse strand, counting down.
GTGGGCTATGGATAGAGTTGTGCGCAGGAGGATGGATGTGCTGGAAATGAGATGTTTGAGGACAATGTGTGGTGTGAGGTGGTTTGATCGAGTAAGTAACGTAAGGGTAAGAGAGATGTGTGGAAATAAAAAGAGCGTGGTTGAGAGAGCAGAAGAGGGTGTTTTGAAATGGTTTGGGCACATGGAGAGAATGAGTGAGGAAAGATTGACCAAGAGGATATATGTGTCGGAGGTGGAGGGAACGAGGAGAAGAGGGAGACCAAATTGGAGGTGGAAAGATGGAGTGAAAAAGATTTTGTGTGATCGGGGCCTGAACATGCAGGAGGGTGTAAGGAGGGCAAGGAATAGAGTGAATTGGAGCGATGTGGTATACAGGGGTTGACGTGCTGTCAGTGGAGTGAATCAAGGCATGTGAGGCGTCTGGGGTGGACCATGGAAAGCTGTGTAGGTATGTATACACGTGTGTGGACATGTGTATGTACATGTGTATGGGGGGGGGGTTGGGCCATTTCTTTCGTCTGTTTCCTTGCGCTACCTCGCAGACGCGGGAGACAGCGACAAAGTATAAAAAAAAAAAAAAAAAAAAAAAAAAAAAAAAAAAATATATATAGGGGATAGGGGAGAAAGAATACTTCCCACGTATTCCCTGCGTGTCGTAGAAGGCGACTAAAAGGGAAGGGAGCGGGGGGCTGGAAATCCTCCCCTCTCGTTTTTTTTTTTTTTTTTTTTTTTTTTTTTCCAAAAGAAGGAACAGAGGAGAGGTCCAGGTGGGGATGTTCCCTCAGGGGCCCGGTCCTCTGTTCTTGGCGCTACCTCGCTGTCGCGGGAAATGGCGAATAGTATGAAAAAAAAAAAAAAAATATATATATATATATATATATATATATATATATATATATATATATATATATATATATATATATATATATATATACACACACACACACACATATATACTGGAAAGGAGCACAATTTTTCGCATGATCAAGATGTTTCTATGAGTCCTCGGAGAAAATGAAACACGATACGTTCCCAAGTGCACTTTCGTGTAATTCTCACGTCATCAGGGGAGACACAAGAGAAATATATAAGTCAGTTGATATACATCGTAAAGACGAAGCTAGGACGCCATTTGGTAAGCATGTGATTGTCCAAAACATACAACGAGCGTTTATAAACTTATCATTTTGCAAATTTGATTAACAATAAAGTTATCTAATTTCTATAGACCATCACTAATATTATGATTCTAATTCTTTGTGTATTTAATGATAGAAGATTCAATGATATTTGTCTTGATGATAGAGTTAGAGTTAATAACTGAGATGGCATTACTCCAGTCAATGCAATGATCATAGTCTTTAGCGTGATTTAGATTGATTCTTGTCCCGTTCTTATACTATATTTATATTGCTTAAGTCTAACAGAGAGATCCTTACCAGTCTGACCAACATAAAATTTATCACTATTTCCACAAGGCACTTTATAGATCCATCCTAGAGAATTTTTGGTGAACTGCTGATTAAGATATTCTTTATAGTATTATTGTAGCTAAAGGCAACATTTGCATTAAAGGATTTAAACACCATGGAGAACTCAAAGATTCTTGGTGCCAATGGGAGGTTTGGGCTCAACTCTATAAAATGATTTCTTTGCTAACTTAAGGGATATATCAATGAAAGATTTACGGCACTTTAACTTAGATCCAATTGGATATGTCTTCTCAAACTCATCATCAATAAACTCTGGACTACAAATACGTAATGCCCTAAGGAACATAGATTGAAATGATGATAATTTTACTCTGTCATGTTAAGATGAGTAATAATGGATATATGAGCGTACATTGATGGGTTTTCTGTAGTTTCCTTGCCTATGGATCATAAAATCTAAAAATGGTAGAATACCAATATTTTCATTTTCTACAGTAAATTTGATGGAAGGTACTAAATTGTTAAGTACAGCGAGAAATATTTGTAAATTTTCATTTGTTGGCCAAACACAAAGAACATCATCTACATACCTAAACCAAATTGCAGTAGAAGGTAAGATATCCTTTAGTAATTTTGTTTCAAAAAATTCCATACAAAGATTACTTAGTACAGGTGAAAGAGGGTTACCTATTGCCATACCAAATTTTTGAGCATAATAATCTCGATTGAATTGATATACACAGTCTTTTATACATAATTTTATCAGTTTAATGAAAACAGACTCAGAAGCAGGTAAATGAATATCATCCAAAGTATCAAATAAATATTCTAAAAGGTCATCAACTGTAACTTTACTGAAAAATGAGGAAACATAAAACCTAACTAGTTTGAAATCAAATTAACATTGATATTGTTTAGCTTATTGACTAAATCTACATTGTTCATGATATTAGAATTTGATACCTTACCCAGAGAAAGGCTTAATAAAGAAACTAACCATTTTGACAATTTATATATGATGGAGCCTACTGCAATCACTATAGGTCTTCCTGGAAAATTTTATTTTTGTGTCCATAAGTCCATACATATATGGCTATGAAGGAGACAAAGATGACAAACTTTTGATAAGAGAACTATTACAAAATTACTAAAGGATATCTTACCTTCTACTGCAATTTGATTTAGGTATGTAGATGAAGTTCTTTATGTTTGGCCACCACATGAAAATTTACAAATATTTCTCCCCTTACTTAACAATCTAGTACCTTCCATCAAATTTACTGTAGAAAATGAAAATAATGGTATCTTACCATTTTTAGATTGCATGATCCATAGGCAAGGAAACAAGTTTAAGTTTAGCATATACAGAAAACCCACCAATGTATGCTCATATATCCATTATTACTCATCTCAACATGACATAATAAAATTATCATTTCAATTTATGTTCCTTAGGGCATTACGTATTTGCAGTCCAAAGTTTATTGATGATGAGTTTGAGAAGATATATTTCATTGGATCTAAGTTAAAGTACCCTTGATCTTTCATTGATGAATCCCTCAAGTTAGCAAAAAAATCATTTTATAGAGTTGAGCCGAAACCTCCCATTGACACCAAGAATCTTTTAGTTCTCCCTTTTAATAATAATTTCAATTTCCTTCCCATGTTGCTTAAATCCTTTAATGCAAATGTTGCCTTTAGCAACAATAATACTATAAAGAATATCTTCATCAGGAATTCACCAGAAATTTTTCTTGAAAACATCTGGAAAGTGCCTTATGGAAACTGTGACAAATTTTATGTTGGTCAGACTGGTAAGGATCTTTCTGTTAGACTTAAGCAACATAAAGACAGTATAAGAACAGGACAAGAAACAAATGCCTGGAGTAATGCCACCTCAGATATTTACTCTAACTCTATTGCCAAGAGAAATTTCAGTGAATCTTCTATTTTTAGATATACAAAGAATTATAATCTTAATATTAGTAATGGTGTTAAACAAATTAGATAACAATTTTGTTGATAAAATGTGTAAAATGATATGTTTATGAACACTCGTTTTATGTTTTAGACTATCACATGATTACCAAATGGCCTCCTAGCGTCGTCTCTTCGATGTATATCAACTGACTAATATTTCTCTCTTGTGTCTCCTCTGATGATTTGATTATTACACGAAAGTGCACTGGGGAACTTATCGTGATTAATTTGCCCCGTGGACTCATAGGAATATATATATATATATATATATATATATATATATATATATATATATATATATATATATGTATATATATATATATATATATATATATATATATATATATATATATATATATATATATATATATATATATATATATATATATATATATATATATATATATATATATATATATATATATATATATATATATATATATATATATATATATATATATATATATATATATATATATATATAACGCTCTCTGGCCATCTCTCCTACTTACATAAGTATACTTATGTATATCTCGCTTTTTAGACCAGGTATTCCCAATCATCAGTCCTTTTTCAGCACATAAATCTACAAGCTCTTCACCATTTCCATTTACAACACTGAACACCCCATGTATACCAATTATTCCCTCAACTGCCACATTACTCACCTTTGCATTCAAATCACCCATCACTATGACCCGGTCTCGTGCATCAAAACCACTAACACACTCATTCAGCTGCTCCCAAAACACTTGCCTCTATTGATCTTTCTTCTCATGCCCAGGTGCATATGCACCAATAATCACCCACCTCTCTCCATCAGCTTTCAGTTTTACCCATATTAATCGAGAATCTACTTTCTTACACTCTATCACATACTCCCACAACTCCTGTTTCAGGAGTATTGCTACTCCTTCCCTTGCTCTTGTCCTCTCACTAACCCCTGACTTTACTCCCCAGACATTCCCAAACCACTCTTCCCCTTTACCCGTTGAGCTTCGTTTCACTCAGAGCCAAAACATCCAGGTTCCTTTCCTCAAACATACTACCTATCTCTCCTTTTTTCACATCTTGGTTACATCCACACACATTTAGGCACCCCACTCTGAGCCTTCAAGGAGGATGAGCACTCCCCGCGTGACTCCTTCTTCTGTTTCCCATTTTAGAAAGTTAATACAAGGAGGGGAGGATTTCTGGCCCCCCGCTCCCGTCCCCTCTAGTCGCTTTCTACGACACGCGAGGAATACGTGGGAAGTATTCTTTCACCCCTATCCCCAGGGATAATATACATATATATATATATATATATATATATATATATACACATATATATATATAGGAGAGATGGCCAGAGAGCGTTATTGGATTACGTGTTAATTGACAGGCGTGCGAAAGAGAGACTTTTGGATGTCAATGCGCTGAGAGGTGCAACTGGAGGGATGTCTGATCATTATCTTGTGGAGGCTAAGGTGAAGATTTGTATGGGTTTTCAGAAAAGAAGAGTGAATGTTGGGGTGAAGAGGGTGGTGATAGTAAGTGAGCTTGAGAAGGAGACTTGTGTGAGGAAGGACCAGGAGAGACTGAGTACAGAATGGAAAAAGGTGAGAACAATGGAAGTAAGGGGAGTGGGGGAGGAATGGGATGTATTTAGGGAATCAGTGATGGATTGCGCAAAAGATGCTTGTGGCATGAGAAGAGTGGGAGGTGGGTTGATTAGAAAGGGTAGTGAGTGGTGGGATGAAGAAGTAAGAGTATTAGTGAAAGAGAAGAGAGAGGCATTTGGACGATTTTTGCAGGGAAAAAATGCAATTGAGTGGGAGATGTATAAAAGAAAGAGACAGGAGGTCAAGAGAAAGGTGCAAGAGGTGAAAAAAAGGGCAAATGAGAGTTGGGGTGAGAGAGTATCATTAAATTTTAGGGAGAATAAAAAGATGTTCTGGAAGGAGGTAAATAAAGTGCGTAAGACAAGGGAGCAAATGGGAACTTCGGTGAAGGGCGCAAGTGGGGAGGTGATAACAAGAAGTGGTGATGTGAGAAGGAGATGGAGTGAGTATTTTGAAGGTTTGTTGAATGTGTTTGATGATAGAGTGGCAGATATAGGGTGTTTTGGTCGAGGTGGTGTGCAAAGTGAGAGGGTTAGGGAAAATGATTTGGTAAACAGAGAAGAGGTAGTGAAAGCTTTGCGGAAGATGAAAGCCGGCAAGGCAGCGGGTTTGGATGGTATTGCAGTGGAATTTATTAAAAAAGGGGGTGACTGTATTGTTGACTGGTTGGTAAGGTTATTTAATGTATGTATGACTCATGGTGAGGTGCCTGAGGATTGGCGGAATGCGTGCATAGTGCCATTGTACAAAGGCAAAGGGGATAAGAGTGAGTGCTCAAATTACAGAGGTATAAGTTTGTTGAGTATTCCTGGTAAATTATATGGGAGGGTATTGATTGAGAGGGTGAAGGCATGTACAGAGCATCAGATTGGGGAAGAGCAGTGTGGTTTCAGAAGTGGTAGAGGATGTGTGGATCAGGTGTTTGCTTTGAAGAATGTATGTGAGAAATACTTAGAAAAGCAAATGGATTTGTATGTAGCATTTATGGATCTGGAGAAGGCATATGATAGAGTTGATAGAGATGCTCTGTGGAAGGTATTAAGAATATATGGTGTGGGAGGAAAGTTGTTAGAAGCAGTGAAAAGTTTTTATCGAGGATGTAAGGCATGTGTACGTGTAGGAAGAGAGGAAAGTGATTGGTTCTCAGTGAATGTAGGTTTGCGGCAGGGGTGTGTGATGTCTCCATGGTTGTTTAATTTGTTTATGGATGGGGTTGTTAGGGAGGTAAATGCAAGAGTTTTGGAAAGAGGGGCAAGTATGAAGTCTGTTGGGGATGAGAGAGCTTGGGAAGTGAGTCAGTTGTTGTTCGCTGATGATACAGCGCTGGTGGCTGATTCATATGAGAAACTGCAGAAGCTGGTGACTGAGTTTGGAAAAGTGTGTGGAAGAAGAAAGTTAAGAGTAAATGTGAATAAGAGCAAGGTTATTAGGTACAGTAGGGTTGAGGGTCAAGTCAATTGGGAGGTGAGTTTGAATGGAGAGAAACTGGAGGAAGTGAAGTGTTTTAGATATCTGGGAGTGGATCTGGCAGCGGATGGAACCATGGAAGCGGAAGTGGATCATAGGGTGGGGGAGGGGGCGAAAATCCTGGGGGCCTTGAAGAATGTGTGGAAGTCGAGAACATTATCTCGGAAAGCAAAAATGGGTATGTTTGAAGGAATAGTGATTCCAACAATGTTGTATGGTTGCGAGGCGTGGGCTATGGATAGAGTTGTGCGCAGGAGGATGGATGTGCTGGAAATGAGATGTTTGAGGACAATGTGTGGTGTGATTTGGTTTGATCGAGTGAGTAACGTAAGGGTAAGAGAGATGTGTGGAAATAAAAAGAGCGTGGTTGAGAGAGCAGAAGAGGGTGTTTTGAAGTGGTTTGGGCACATGGAGAGGATGAGTGAGGAAAGATTGACCAAGAGGATATATGTGTCGGAGGTGGAGGGAACAAGGAGAAGAGGGAGACCAAATTGGAGGTGGAAAGATGGAGTGAAAAAGATTTTGTGTGATCGGGGCCTGAACATGCAGGAGGGTGAAAGGAGGGCAAGGAATAGAGTGATTTGGAGCGATGTGGTATACCGGGGTTGAGGTGCTGTCAGTGGATTGAAGCAGGGCATGTGAAGCGTCTGGGGTAAACCATGGAAAGCTGTGTAGGTATGTATATTTGCGTGTGTGGACGTATGTATATACATGTGTATGGGGGGGGGCGGTTTGGGCCATTTCTTTCGTCTGTTTCCTTGCGCTACCTCGCAAACGCGGGAGACAGCGACAAAGTATAATAAAATATATATAAATATATATATATATATATATATATATATATTCTTTTTATTCTCCCTAAAATTTAATGATACTCTCTCACCCCAACTCTCATTTGCCCTTTTTTTCACCTCTTTCACCTTTCTCTTGACCTCCTGTCTCTTTCTTTTATACATCTCCCACTCAATTGCATTTTTTCCCTGCAAAAATCGTCCAAATGCCTCTCTCTTCTCTTTCACTAATACTCTTACTTCTTCATCCCACCACTCACTACCCTTTCTAATCAACCCACCTCCCACTCTTCTCATGCCACAAGCATCTTTTGCGCAATCCATCACTGATTCCCTAAATACATCCCATTCCTCCCCCACTCCCCCTGCTTCCATTGTTCTCACCTTTTTCCATTCTGTACTCAGTCTCTCCTGGTACTTCCTCACACAGGTCTCCTTCCCAAGCTCACTTACTCTCACCACCCTCTTCACCCCAACATTCACTCTTCTTTTCTGAAAACCCATACAAATCTTCACCTTAGCCTCCACAAGATAATGATCAGACATCCCTCCAGTTGCACCTCTCAGCACATTAACATCCAAAAGTCTCTCTTTCGCACGCCTGTCAATTAATACGTAATCCAATAACGCTCTCTGGCCATCTCTCCTACTTACATAAGTATACTTATGTATATCTCGCTTTTTAAACCAGGTATTCCCAATCATCAGTCCTTTTTCAGCACATAAATCTACAAGCTCTTCACCATTTCCATTTACAACACTGAACACCCCATGTATACCAATTATTCCCTCAACTGCCACATTACTCACCTTTGCATTCAAATCACCCATCACTATAACCCGGTCTCGTGCATCAAAACCACTAACACACTCATTCAGCTGCTCCCAAAACACTTGCCTCTCATGATCTTTCTTCTCATGCCGGGGTGCATATGCACCAATAATAACCCTCCTCTCTCCATCAACTTTCAGTTTTACCCATATTAATCGAGAATTTACTTTCTTACATTCTATCACATAAAGTGCGTAAGACAAGGGAGCAAATGGGAACTTCAGTGAAGGGCGCAAATGGGGAGGTGATAACAAGTAGTGGTGATGTGAGAAGGAGATGGAGTGAGTATTTTGAAGGTTTGTTAAATGTGTTTGATGATTTAGTGGCAGATATAGGGTGTTTTGGTCGAGGTGGTGTGCAAAGTGAGAGGGTTAGGGAAAATGATTTGGTAAACAGAGAAGAGGTAGTGAAAGCTTTGCGGAAGATGAAAGCCGTCAAGGCAGCAGGTTTGGATGGTATTGCAGTGGAATTTATTAAAAAAGGGGGTGACTGTATTGTTGACTGGTTGGTAAGGTTATTTAATGTATGTATGAATCATGGTGAGGTGCCTGAGGATTGGCGGAATGCGTGCATAGTGCCATTGTACAAAGGCAAAGGGGATAAGAGTGAGTGCTCAAATTACAGAGGTATAAGTTTGTTGAGTATTCCTGGTAAGTTATATGGGAGGGTATTGATTGAGAGGGTGAAGGCATGTACAGAGCATCAGATTGGGGAAGAGCAGTGTGGTTTCAGAAGTGGTAGACGATGTGTGGATCAGGTTTTGCTTTGAAGAATGTATGTGAGAAATACTTAGAAAAGCAAATGGATTTGTATGTAGCATTTATGGATCTGGAGAAGGCATATGATAGAGTTGATAGAGATGCTCTGTGGAAGGTATTAAGAATATATGGTGTGGGAGGAAAGTTGTTAGAAGCAGTGAAAAGTTTTTATCGAGGATGTAAGGCATGTGTACGTGTAGGAAGAGAGGAAAGTGATTGGTTCTCAGTGAATGTAGGTTCGCGGCAGGGGTGTGTGATGTCTCCATGGTTGTTTAATTTGTTTATGGATTGGGTTGTTAGGGAGGTAAATGCAAGAGTTTTGGAAAGAGGGGCAATTATGAAGTCTGTTGGGGATGAGAGAGCTTGGGAAGTGAGTCAGTTGTTGTTCGCTGATGATACAGCGCTGGTGGCTGATTCATATGAGAAACTGCAGAAGCTGGTGACTGAGTTTGGTAAAGTGTGTGAAGAAGAAAGTTAAGAGTAAATGTGAATAAGAGCAAGGTTATTAGGTACAGTAGGGTTGAGGGTCAAGTCAATTGGGAGGTGAGTTTGAATGGAGTAAAACTGGAGGAAGTGAAGTGTTTTAGATATCTGGGAGTGGATCTGGCAGCGGATGGAACCATGGAAGCGGAAGTGGATCATAGGGTGGGGGAGGGGGCGAAAATTCTTGGGGCCTTGAAGAATGTGTGGAAGTCGAGAACATTATCTCGGAAAGCAAAAATGGGTATGTTTGAAGGAATAGTGGTTCCAACAATGTTGTATGGTTGCGAGGCGTGGGCTATGGATAGAGTTGTGCGCAGGAGGATGGACGTGCTGGAAATGAGATGTTTGAGGACAATGTGTGGTGTGAGTTGGTTTGATCGAGTGAGTAACGTAAGGGTAAGAGAGATGTGTGGAAATAAAAAGAGCGTTGTTGAGAGAGCAGAAGAGGGTGTTTTGAAGTGGTTTAGGCACATGGAGAGAATGAGTGAGGAAAGATTGACCAAGAGGATATATGTGTCGGAGGTGGAGGGAACGAGGAGAAGAGGGAGACCAAATTGGAGGTGGAAAGATGGAGTGAAAAAGATTTTGTGTGATCGGGGCCTGAACATGCAGGAGGGTGAAAGGAGGGCAAGGAATAGAGTGAATTGGAGCGATGTGGTATACCGGGGTTGACGTGCTGTCAGCGGATTGAATCAAGGCATGTGAAGCGTCTGGGGTAAACCATGGAAAGCTGTGTAGGTATGTATATTTGCGTGTGTGGACGTATGTATATACATGTGTATGGGGGGGGGGTTGGGCCATTTCTTTCGTCTGTTTCCTTGCGCTACCTCGCAAACGCGGGAGACAGCGAGAAAGTATAATAAAAAAATAATAAAATAATATATATATATATATATATATATATATATATATATATATATATATATATATATACATAAATTTATTAATTCATTAATTTATTAATTTATTCATAACAATTATTTATTAGGTACAGTAAGACAGAGGGTCAAGTCAGTTGGGACGCAAGTTTGAATGGAGAAAAACTGGAGGAAGTAAAGTGTTTTAGATATCTGGGAGTGGATCTGGCAGCGGATGGAACCATGGAAGCGGAAGTGAATCATAATAAGGTGGGGGAGGGGGCCAAAATTCTGGGAGCCTTGAAGAATGTTTGAATTCGAGAACATTATCTTATAAAGCAAAAATGGGTATGTTTGAAGGAACAGTGATTCCAACAACGTTGTATGGCTGCGAGGCGTGGGCTATGGATAGAGTTGTGCGCAGGAGGGTAGATGTGCTGGAATTGAGATGTTTGAGGACAATATGTGGTGTGAGGTGGTTTGATCAAGTAAGTAATGTAAGGGTAAGAGAGATGTGTGGAAATAAAAAGAGTGTGGTTGAGAAAGCAGAAGAGGGTGTTTTGAAATGGTTTGGTCACATCGAGAGAATGAGCGAGGTAAGATTGACCAAGAGGATATATGTGTCAAAGGTGGAGGGAACGAGGAGAAGTGGGGGACCAGACTGGAGGTGGAAAGATTGAGTTAAAAAGATTTTGAGTGATAGGGGCCTGAATATGCAGAAAGATGAAAGGCGTGCAAGTAATAGAGTGAATTGGAACGATATGGTATACAAGGGTCGACGTGCTGTCAATGGATTGAACCAGAGCATGTAGAGCGTCTGGGGTAAACCATAGAAAGTTCTGTGGGGCCTAGATGTGAAAAGGGAGCTGTGGTTTCGGGCATTATTGCATGACAGCTAGAGACTGACTGTGAACGAATGGGGCCTTTCTTGTTTTTTCCTAGCGCTACCTCGCACACATGTGGGGGGGAGGGGGATGGTATTCCATGTGTGGCGAGGTGGCGATGGGAATGAATAAAGGCAGACAATGTGACTTGTGTGCATGGGTATATATGTATGTGTCTGTGTGTGTATATATATGTGTACATTGAGATGTATAGGTGTGTATATCTGCGTGTGTGGACGTGTATGTATATACATGTGTATGGGGGTGGGTTGGGCCATTTCTTTCGTCTGTTTCCTTGCGCTACCTCGCAAACACGGGAGACGGCGACAAAGGAAAATTAAATAAATAAAATATATATATATATATATATATATATATATATATATATATATATATATATATATATATATTTGCGCGAGTTAGCGCAAGAATACAGACGAAAGAATGGGTGGTGACTGAGTTTGGTAAAGTGTGTGAAAGAAGAAAGTTAAGAGTAAATGTGAATAAGAGCAAGGTTATTAGGTACAGTAGGGTTGAGGGTCAAGTCAATTGGGAGGTAAGTTTGAATGGAGAAAAACTGGAGGAAGTAAAGTGTTTCAGATATCTTGGAGTGGATCTGGCTGCGGATGGAAACATGGAAGCGGAAGTGAATCATAGGGTAGGGGAGGGGGCGAAAATCCTCGGAGCCTTTAAGAATGTTTGGAAGTCAAGAACATTATCTCGGAAAGCAAAAATGGGTATGTTTGAAGGAATAGTGGTTCCAACAATGTTATATGGTTGCGAGGCGTAGGCTATTGATAGAGTTGTACGCAGGAGGGTGGATGAGCTGGGAATGAGATGTTTGAGGACAATATGTTGTGTGAGTTGGTTTGATCGAGTAATTAAAGTAAGGGTAAGAGAGATGTGTGGAAATAAAAAGAGCGTGGTTGAGAGCGCAGAAGAGTGTTTTGAAATGGTTTTCGCACATGGAGAGAATAAGTGTGGAAAGATTGACCAAGAGGATATATGTATCGGAGGTTGAGGGAACGACGAGAAATGGGAGACAAAATTGGAGGTGGAAAGATGGAGTGAAAAAGATTTTGAGTGATCGGGGCCTGAACATGCAGGAGGGTGAAAGGCGGGTAAGGAATAGAGTGAATTGGATCGATGTGGTATACCGGTATCGACGTGCTGTCAATGGATTGAATCATATGAAGAGTCTGGGGTAAACCATGGAAAGTTGTGTGGGGTCTGGATGTGGAAAGGGAGGTGTGGTTTCGGACATTATTGCATCACAGCTGGAGACTGAGTGTGATCGAATGGGGCCCTTGTTGTCTTTTCCTGGCGCTGCCCAGCGCACATCAGAGGGCAGGGGGATGTTCTTCCGTGTGTGGCGAGGTGGCGATGCGGGTGAGTAGGGGCAGACAGTGTGAATTGTGTGCATGTGTGTATATGTGTGTATCTGGGTGTGTATATATGTGTGTACGTTGGGATGTGTGGGTGTGTATGTTTGCGTGTGCGGACGTGTGTGTGTGTGTGCATGTGTGTGGGGGTTATATACATATATACATACCTACACAGCTTTCCATGGTTTACCCCAGACGCTTCACATGCCCTGATTCAATCCACTGACAGCACGTCAACCCCGGTATACCACATCGATCCAATTCACTCTATTCCTTGCCCTCCTTTCACGCTCCTGCATGTTCAGGCCCCGATCACACAAAATCTTTTTCACTCCATCTTTCCACCTCCAATTTGGTCTCCCACTTCTCCTCGTTCCATCCACCTCCGACACATATATCCTCTCGGCCAATCTTTCCTCACTCATTCTCTCCATGTGCCCAAACCATTTCAAAACACCCTCCTCTGCTCTCTCAACCACCCTCTTTTTATTTCCACACATCTCTCTTACCCTTACCTTACTTACTCGATCAAACCACATCACACCATATATTGTCCTCAAACATCTCATTTCCAGCACATCCATCCTCCTGCGCACAACTCTATCCATAGCCCACGCCTCGCAACCATACAACATTTTTGGAACCACTATTCCTTCAAACATACCCATTTTTGCTTTCCGAGATAATGTTCTCGACTTCCAAACATTCTTCAAGGCTCCCAGGATTTTCGCCCCTTCCCCACCCTATGATCCACTTCCGCTTCCATGGTTCCATCCGCTGCCAGATCCACTCCCAGATATCTAAAACACTTTACTTCCTCCAGTTTTTCTCCATTCAAACTTACCTCCCAATTGACTTGACCCTCAACCCTACTGTACCTAATAAGCTTGCTCTTATTCACATTTACTCTTAACTTTCTTCTTTCACACATTTTACCAAACTCAGTCAACAGTAATTTGAGCACTCACTTTTATCCCCTTTGCCCTTGTAGAATGGCACTATGCAAGCATTCCGCCAATCCTCAGGCACCTCACCATGAATCATACATACATTAAATAACCTTACCAACCAGTCAACAATACAGTCAACCCCCTTTTTTAATAAATTCCACTGCCATACCATCCAAACACGCTGTATTGCTGGCTTTCATCTTCCGCAGACCTTTTACTACCTCTTCTCTGTTTATCAAATTATTTTCCCTAACCCTCTCACTTTGCACTCCATCTCGACCAAAACACCCTATATCTGCCACTTTATCATCAAACATATTCAACAAACCTTCAAGATACTCACTACTTCTCCTTCTCACATCACCACTACTTGTTATCACCTCCTCATTAGCCACCTTCACTGAAGTTCCCATTTGTTCCCTTGTCTTACGCACTTTATTTACTTCTTTCCAAAACATCTTTTTATACTCCCTAAAATTTAATGATACTCTCTCACCCCAACTGTCATTTGCCCTCTTTTGACCAAGAGGATATATGTGTCAGAGGTGGAGGGAAAGAGGAGAAGTGGGAGACTAAATTGGAGGTGGAAAGATGGAGTGAAAAATACTTTTAGTGATCGGGGCCTGAACATGCAGGAGGGTGAAAGGCGTGCAAGGAATAGGGTGAATTGGAACGATGTGGGTCATCGTGCTGTCAATGGATTGAGCTAGGCCATGTGAGGCTTCTGGTGTAAACCATGGAAAGTTCTGTGGGGCCTGGATGTGGAAAGGGAGGTGTGGTTTCTGTACATTATCACATGATAGCTAGAGACTGAGTGTGAAGGAATGTGGCATTTGTTGTCTTTTCGTATCGCTACCTCGCACACATGAGGGGGGAGGGCGTTGTTATTTCATATGTGGCGAGATGGCGATGTGAATGGATAATGGCAGACAGTAAGAATTATATACATGTGAATATATGTATATGTCTCTGTGTGTATATATATGTTTACGTTGAGATGTATAGGTATGTATATTTGCGTGTGTGGACGTGTATGAATATACATGTGTATGTGGGTTGGTTGGCCATTCTTTCGTCTGTTTTCTTGCGCTACCTCGCTAACGCGGGAGTCAGCGACAAAGCAAAATCATACAAATAATAATAAAAATAATAATATATATATATATATATATATATATATATATATATATATATATATATATATATATTATTATTATTATTTCATTATTTTTTATTGTTTTACTTTGTTGCCGTCTCCCGCGTTAGCGAGGTAGCGCAAGGAAACAGACGAAAGAATGGCCCAACCCGCCCACATACACATGTTTATACATACACGTCCACACACGCAAATATACATACCTATACATCTCAATATACACATATATATGCACACACAGACATATACATATATACACATGTACACAATTCATACTGTCTGCCTTTATTTGTTCCCATCGCCACCTCGCCACACAAGGAATAACAACCAACTCCCCCCTCATATGTGCTAGGTAGCGCTAGGAAAAGACACCAAAGGCCCCATTCGTTCACACTCTGTCTCTAGCTGTCATGTATTAATGCACCGAAGCCACAGCTCCCTTTCCACATCCAGGCCCCACACAACTTTCCATGGTTTACCCCAGACGCTTCACATGCCCTGGTTCAAATCCATTGACAGCACGTCGACCCCGGTATAGCACATCTTTCCAATTCACTCTATTCCTTGCACGCCTTTCACTCTCCTACATGTTCAGGCCCCGATCACTCAAAATTTTTTTCACTCCATCTTTTCACCTCCAATTTGGTCTCCCACTTCTCATCGTTCCATCCACCTCTGACACATATATCCTCTTGGTCAATCTTTCCTCACTCATTCTCTCCATGTGACCAAACCATTTCAAAACACCCTCTCTGCTCTCTCAACCACACTCTTTTTATTTCCACACATCTCTCTTACCCTTATATTACTTACTCGATCATACCACCTCACACCATATATTGTCCTCAAACATCTCATTTCCAGCACATCCACCCTCCTGCGCACAACTCTATCCATAGCCCACGCCTCGCAACCGTGCAACATTGTTGGAACCACTATTCCTTCAAACATTACCATTTTTGCTTTCCGAGATAATGTTCTCGACTTCCAAACATTCTTCAAGGCTCCCAGAATTTTCGCCCCCTTCCCCCACCCTATGATTCACTTCCGCCTCCATGGTTCCATCCGCTGCCAGATCCACTCCCAGATATCTAAAACACTTTACTTCCTCCAGTTTTTCTCCATTCAAACTTACCTCACAATTGACTTGACCCTCAACCCTACTGTACCTAATAACCTTGCTCTTATTCACATTTACTCTTAACTTTCTTCTTTCACACACTTTACCAAACTCAGTCACCAGTTTCTGCAGTTTCTTACATGAATCAGCCTCCACCGCTGTATCATCAACGAACAATTGACTAACTTTCCAAGCTCTCTCATCCACAACAGACTGCATACTTGCCCCTCTTTCCAAAACTCTTGCATTCACCTCCCTAACAACCCCATCCATAAACAAATTAAACAACCATGGAGACATCACACACCCCTGCCGCAAACCCACATTCACTGAGAACCAATCACTTTCCTCTCTTCCTACACGTACACATGCCTTACATCCTTGATAAAAACTTTTCACTGCTTCTAACAACTTGCCTCCCACACCATATATTCTTAAAACCTTCCATCGACAAACCAAAATTAAATAGATAAATAAATAAATAGATAAATAAATAAATAAATATATATATATATATATATATATATATATATATATATATATATATATATATATATATTTCCTTTGTCGCTGTCCCCCGCGTCAGCAAGGTAGCGCGAGGAAACACGAAAGAATTGCCCACCCCACCCACATACACATGCATATACATACACGTCCGCACACGCAAATATACATACCTATACATCTCAATGTATACATATATATACACACACAGACATATACATATATATACATGTACATAATTCATGTATATATGCACATGTACATAATTCACAGTGTCTGCCTTTATATATTCCCATCGCCACCTCGCCACACATGGAATAAGAATCCCCTCCCCCCTCATGTGTGCGAGGTAGCGCTAGGAAAAGACAACAAAGGCCACATTCGTTCACACTCAGTCTCTAACTGTCATGTAATAATGCACCGAAACCACTTCTCCCTTTCCACATTCTGGCCCCCCAGAACTTTCCATGGTTTACCCCAGACGCTTCACATGCCCTGGTTCAATCCATTGCCAGCACTTCGACCCCGGTATACCACATCGTTCCAGTTCACCCTATTCCTTGCATGTCTTTCACCCTCCTGCATGTTCAGGCCCCGATCACTCAAAACTTTTTTCACTCCATCTTTCCACCTCCAATTTGGTCTCCCACTTCTCCTCGTTCCTTCCCCCTCTGACACGTATATCCTCTTGGTCAATCTTTCCTTACTCATTCTCTCCATGTGACCAAACCATTTCAAAACACCCTCAGAAGCGTGGGAGGTGGGCAGATTAGAAAGGGCAGTGGGTGATGGGATGAAAAAGTAAGATTAATAGTTAGATAGAAGAGATAAGCATTTGGACGGTTTTTGAAGGAAAATAATGGAAATGACTGGGTGATGTATAAATGAAAGAGGAGGAGATCAAGAGGAAGGTGCAAGAGGTGAAAAAGAGGGCAAATGAAAGTTAGGGAAAAAGAATACCTTTTAATTTTAGGGAGAATAAAAAGATATTTTGGAAGGAGGTACATAAAGTGCGTAAGAAATGAGAACTAATGAGATCATCAGTGAAAGGGGCTAATTGGGAGGTAATAACAAGCAGTGGTGATGTGAGAAGGATATTGAAGGTTTGTTGAATGTGTTAGCTGATAGATTGGCATTTTCATAAGTGGTAGAGGATATGTGGATCAGATGGATGCTTTGACGAATTATGTGAGAAATACTTAGAAAAATAAATGGATTTGTATGTAGCATTAATGGATCTAGAGAAGGCAAACGATAGAGTTGATAGAGAGTATCTCTGGAAGGTATTAAGTATATATGGTTTGGGAGGCAAGTTGTTAGAAGCAGTGAAAAGTTTTTATCGTGGATATAAGGCATGTGTACGAGTAGGAAGAGAGGAAAGTGATTGGTTTTCAGTGAAAGTCGGTCTTACGGCAGGTGTGCGTGATGTTTCCGTTGTTGTTTAGTTTGTTTATGGATGGAGTTGTTAGAGAGGTGAATAATTTAGTAAACAGAGAAGAGAAAGTGAAAGCTTTGCGGAAGATGAAATCCGGCAAGGCGGCTGGTTTGGATGGTATTGCTTTTGTATCGCTTTATTTAAAAAGTGGGTGACTGTATTGCTCACCGGATATTCAGTGTATTTATAGTTCATGGTGAAGTTCCTGAGGATTGGCGGAATGCATGCATAGTGCCATTGTGCAAAGACAAAGGGGATAAAGGTGAGTGTTCTAATAACAGAGGTTTAAGTTTGTTGAGTATTCCTGGGAAATTATATGGGAGTGGATTGATTGAGAGGGTCAAGGCATGTACAGAGCATCAGATTGGGGAAGAGCAGTATGGTTTCAGAAGTGGTAGAGCATGTCTGGATCAGGTGTTTGCTTTCAAGAAGATTTGTGAGAAATACTTAGAAAAAAAGATGGATTTGTATGGAACATTTATGGATCTGGAGAGGGTATATGATAGAGTTGATAGAGATGCTCTCTGTAAGATATTAAGAGATTATGGTGTGGGAGGGAAGTTGCTAGAGGCAGTGAAAAGTTTTTATTAAGGATTTAAGGCATGTGTACGAGTAGGAAGAGAGGAAAGTGATTGGTTTCCAGTGAATGTAGGTTTGCGGCATGGGTGGGTGATATCTCCAAGGTTGCTTAATTTATTTATGGATAGGTTGTTAGGGAGGTGAATTCAAGAATTTTGGAGAGAGGGGCAAGTATGCATTCTTTTGTGGATGAGAGAGCTTGGGAAGTGAGTGAGCTGTTGTTTGCTGATGATACAGCGCTGGTGGCTCATTGGGATGAGAAACTCCGGAAGTTGGTGATTGGGTTTGGTAAAGTGTGTGAAAAAAGAAAGCTTGGGGTGAATTTGAATAAGAGCAAGGTCGTTAGGTTCAGTAGTATTGAGGGACAAGTAAATTGGGAGGTAAGTTTGAATGGAGAAAAACTGGAGGAATTGAAGTTTTTTAGATATTTGGGAGTGGTTTTGGCAGCGGATGCAACCATGGAAGCGGAGGTGAATCACAGGCTGGGGGAGGGGCGAAGGTTGTGGGAGCGTTAAAGAAGGTTTGGAGGGAGAGTCTGATATCTCATGAGCAAAAATGGTTATGTTTGAAGGAATAGTGGTTCTAACGATGTTCTATGGTTGCGAGGCATGGGCTATAGATAGGGTTGTGTGGAGGAGGGTGGATAAGTTGGAAATGAGATATTTAAGGACAATATGTGGTGTGAGATGGTTTAATCGAATAAGTAATGGAAGGGTAAGAGAGATGTGTGGTAATAAAAAGAGTGTGTTAATAGAGCAGAAGAGGATGTTGTGAGATGGTTTGGTCACATGGGGAGAATGAGTGAGGAAAGTTTGACAAAGAGGATATATATGTCAGAGGTGGAGGGAATGAGGAGAAGTGGGAGACCAAATTGGAGGTGGAAAGATGGAGTGAAAAAGATTTTGAGTGATCGGGGCCTGAACATGCAGAAGGGTGAAAGGCGTGCAAGGAATAGAGTGAATTGGAACGATATGGTATACCGGGGTCGACGTGCTGTCAATGGATTGAATCATATGAAGAGTCTGGGGTAAACCATGGAAAGTTGTGTGGGGTCTGGATGTGGAAAGGGAGGTGTGGTTTCGGACATTATTGCATCACAGCTGGAGACTGAGTGTGATCGAATGGGGCCCTTGTTGTCTTTTCCTGGCGCTGCCCAGCGCACATCAGAGGGCAGGGGGATGTTCTTCCGTGTGTGGCGAGGTGGCGATGCGGGTGAGTAGGGGCAGACAGTGTGAATTGTGTGCATGTGTGTATATGTGTGTATCTGGGTGTGTATATATGTGTGTACGTTGGGATGTGTGGGTGTGTATGTTTGCGTGTGCGGACGTGTGTGTGTGTGTGCATGTGTGTGGGGGTTATATACATATATACATACCTACACAGCTTTCCATGGTTTACCCCAGACGCTTCACATGCCCTGATTCAATCCACTGACAGCACGTCAACCCCGGTATACCACATCGATCCAATTCACTCTATTCCTTGCCCTCCTTTCACGCTCCTGCATGTTCAGGCCCCGATCACACAAAATCTTTTTCACTCCATCTTTCCACCTCCAATTTGGTCTCCCACTTCTCCTCGTTCCATCCACCTCCGACACATATATCCTCTCGGCCAATCTTTCCTCACTCATTCTCTCCATGTGCCCAAACCATTTCAAAACACCCTCCTCTGCTCTCTCAACCACCCTCTTTTTATTTCCACACATCTCTCTTACCCTTACCTTACTTACTCGATCAAACCACATCACACCATATATTGTCCTCAAACATCTCATTTCCAGCACATCCATCCTCCTGCGCACAACTCTATCCATAGCCCACGCCTCGCAACCATACAACATTTTTGGAACCACTATTCCTTCAAACATACCCATTTTTGCTTTCCGAGATAATGTTCTCGACTTCCAAACATTCTTCAAGGCTCCCAGGATTTTCGCCCCCTTCCCCACCCTATGATCCACTTCCGCTTCCATGGTTCCATCCGCTGCCAGATCCACTCCCAGATATCTAAAACACTTTACTTCCTCCAGTTTTTCTCCATTCAAACTTACCTCCCAATTGACTTGACCCTCAACCCTACTGTACCTAATAAGCTTGCTCTTATTCACATTTACTCTTAACTTTCTTCTTTCACACATTTTACCAAACTCAGTCAACAGTAATTTGAGCACTCACTTTTATCCCCTTTGCCCTTGTAGAATGGCACTATGCAAGCATTCCGCCAATCCTCAGGCACCTCACCATGAATCATACATACATTAAATAACCTTACCAACCAGTCAACAATACACTCAACCCCCTTTTTTAATAAATTCCACTGCCATACCATCCAAACACGCTGTATTGCTGGCTTTTATCTTCCGCAGACCTTTTACTACCTCTTCTCTGTTTATCAAATTATTTTCCCTAACCCTCTCACTTTGCACTCCATCTCGACCAAAACACCCTATATCTGCCACTTTATCATCAAACATATTCAACAAACCTTCAAGATACTCACTACTTCTCCTTCTCACATCACCACTACTTGTTATCACCTCCTCATTAGCCACCTTCACTGAAGTTCCCATTTGTTCCCTTGTCTTACGCACTTTATTTACTTCTTTCCAAAACATCTTTTTATACTCCCTAAAATTTAATGATACTCTCTCACCCCAACTGTCATTTGCCCTCTTTTGACCAAGAGGATATATGTGTCAGAGGTGGAGGGAAAGAGGAGAAGTGGGAGACTAAATTGGAGGTGGAAAGATGGAGTGAAAAATACTTTTAGTGATCGGGGCCTGAACATGCAGGAGGGTGAAAGGCGTGCAAGGAATAGGGTGAATTGGAACGATGTGGGTCATCGTGCTGTCAATGGATTGAGCTAGGCCATGTGAGGCTTCTGGTGTAAACCATGGAAAGTTCTGTGGGGCCTGGATGTGGAAAGGGAGGTGTGGTTTCTGTACATTATCACATGATAGCTAGAGACTGAGTGTGAAGGAATGTGGCATTTGTTGTCTTTTCGTATCGCTACCTCGCACACATGAGGGGGGAGGGCGCTGTTATTTCATATGTGGCGAGATGGCGATGTGAATGGATAATGGCAGACAGTAAGAATTATATACATGTGAATATATGTATATGTCTCTGTGTGTATATATATGTTTACGTTGAGATGTATAGGTATGTATATTTGCGTGTGTGGACGTGTATGAATATACATGTGTATGTGGGTTGGTTGGCCATTCTTTCGTCTGTTTTCTTGCGCTACCTCGCTAACGCGGGAGTCAGCGACAAAGCAAAATCATACAAATAATAATAAAAATAATATATATATATGTATATATATATATATATATATATATATATATATATATATATATATATATATATATATATATATATATATATATATATATATATATATTATTATTATTTCATTATTTTTATTGTTTTACTTTGTTGCCGTCTCCCGCGTTAGCGAGGTAGCGCAAGGAAAACAGACGAAAGAATGGCCCAACCCGCCCACATACACATGTTTATACATACACGTCCACACACGCAAATATACATACCTATACATCTCAATATACACATATATATGCACACACAGACATATACATATATACACATGTACACAATTCATACTGTCTGCCTTTATTTGTTCCCATCGCCACCTCGCCACACAAGGAATAACAACCAACTCCCCCCTCATATGTGCTAGGTAGCGCTAGGAAAAGACACCAAAGGCCCCATTAGTTCACACTCTGTCTCTAGCTGTCATGTATTAATGCACCGAAGCCACAGCTCCCTTTCCACATCCAGGCCCCACACAACTTTCCATGGTTTACCCCAGACGCTTCACATGCCCTGGTTCAAATCCATTGACAGCACGTCGACCCCGGTATAGCACATCTTTCCAATTCACTCTATTCCTTGCACGCCTTTCACTCTCCTACATGTTCAGGCCCCGATCACTCAAAATTTTTTTCACTCCATCTTTTCACCTCCAATTTGGTCTCCCACTTCTCATCGTTCCATCCACCTCTGACACATATATCCTCTTGGTCAATCTTTCCTCACTCATTCTCTCCATGTGACCAAACCATTTCAAAACACCCTCCTCTGCTCTCTCAACCACACTCTTTTTATTTCCACACATCTCTCTTACCCTTATATTACTTACTCGATCATACCACCTCACACCATATATTGTCCTCAAACATCTCATTTCCAGCACATCCACCCTCCTGCGCACAACTCTATCCATAGCCCACGCCTCGCAACCGTGCAACATTGTTGGAACCACTATTCCTTCAAACATTACCATTTTTGCTTTCCGAGATAATGTTCTCGACTTCCAAACATTCTTCAAGGCTCCCAGAATTTTCGCCCCCTTCCCCCACCCTATGATTCACTTCCGCCTCCATGGTTCCATCCGCTGCCAGATCCACTCCCAGATATCTAAAACACTTTACTTCCTCCAGTTTTTCTCCATTCAAACTTACCTCACAATTGACTTGACCCTCAACCCTACTGTACCTAATAACCTTGCTCTTATTCACATTTACTCTTAACTTTCTTCTTTCACACACTTTACCAAACTCAGTCACCAGTTTCTGCAGTTTCTTACATGAATCAGCCTCCACCGCTGTATCATCAACGAACAACAATTGACTCACTTTCCAAGCTCTCTCATCCACAACAGACTGCATACTTGCCCCTCTTTCCAAAACTCTTGCATTCACCTCCCTAACAACCCCGTCCATAAACAAATTAAACAACCATGGAGACATCACACACCCCTGCCGCAAACCCACATTCACTGAGAACCAATCACTTTCCTCTCTTCCTACACGTACACATGCCTTACATCCTTGATAAAAACTTTTCACTGCTTCTAACAACTTGCCTCCCACACCATATATTCTTAAAACCTTCCATCGACAAACCAAAAATAAATAGATAAATAAATAAATAGATAAATAAATAAATAAATATATATATATATATATATATATATATATATATATATATATATATATATATATATATATATATATATATATATATATATATGTATATATATATATATATATATTTCCTTTGTCGCTGTCCCCCGCGTCAGCAAGGTAGCGCGAGGAAACACGAAAGAATTGCCCCACCCCACCCACATACACATGCATATACATACACGTCCGCACACGCAAATATACATACCTATACATCTCAATGTATACATATATATACACACACAGACATATACATATATATACATGTACATAATTCATACTGTCTACTTTATATACATATATGCACATGTACATAATTCACAGTGTCTGCCTTTATATATTCCCATCGCCACCTCGCCACACATGGAATAAGAATCCCCTCCCCCCTCATGTGTGCGAGGTAGCGCTAGGAAAAGACAACAAAGGCCACATTCGTTCACACTCAGTCTCTAACTGTCATGTAATAATGCACCGAAACCACATCTCCCTTTCCACATTCTGGCCCCCCAGAACTTTCCATGGTTTACCCCAGACGCTTCACATGCCCTGGTTCAATCCATTGCCAGCACTTCGACCCCGGTATACCACATCGTTCCAATTCACCCTATTCCTTGCATGTCTTTCACCCTCCTGCATGTTCAGGCCCCGATCACTCAAAACTTTTTTCACTCCATCTTTCCACCTCCAATTTGGTCTCCCACTTCTCCTCGTTCCTTCCCCCTCTGACACGTATATCCTCTTGGTCAATCTTTCCTTACTCATTCTCTCCATGTGACCAAACCATTTCAAAACACCCTCAGAAGCGTGGGAGGTGGGCAGATTAGAAAGGGCAGTGGGTGATGGGATGAAAAAGTAAGATTAATAGTTAGATAGAAGAGATAAGCATTTGGACGGTTTTTGAAGGAAAATAATGGAAATGACTGGGTGATGTATAAATGAAAGAGGAGGAGATCAAGAGGAAGGTGCAAGAGGTGAAAAAGAGGGCAAATGAAAGTTAGGGAAAAAGAATACCTTTTAATTTTAGGGAGAATAAAAAGATATTTTGGAAGGAGGTACATAAAGTGCGTAAGAAATGAGAACTAATGAGATCATCAGTGAAAGGGGCTAATTGGGAGGTAATAACAAGCAGTGGTGATGTGAGAAGGATATTGAAGGTTTGTTGAATGTGTTAGCTGATAGACTGGCATTTTCATAAGTGGTAGAGGATATGTGGATCAGATGGATGCTTTGACGAATTATGTGAGAAATACTTAGAAAAATAAATGGATTTGTATGTAGCATTAATGGATCTAGAGAAGGCAAACGATAGAGTTGATAGAGAGAATCTCTGGAAGGTATTAAGTATATATGGTTTGGGAGGCAAGTTGCTAGAAGCAGTGAAAAGTTTTTATCGTGGATATAAGGCATGTGTACGAGTAGGAAGAGAGGAAAGTGATTGGTTTTCAGTGAAAGTCGGTCTTACGGCAGGTGTGCGTGATGTTTCCGTTGTTGTTTAGTTTGTTTATGGATGGAGTTGTTAGAGAGGTGAATAATTTAGTAAACAGAGAAGAGAAAGTGAAAGCTTTGCGGAAGATGAAATCCGGCAAGGCGGCTGGTTTGGATGGTATTGCTTTTGTATCGCTTTATTTAAAAAGTGGGTGACTGTATTGCTCACCGGATATTCAGTGTATTTATAGTTCATGGTGAAGTTCCTGAGGATTGGCGGAATGCATGCATAGTGCCATTGTGCAAAGACAAAGGGGATAAAGGTGAGTGTTCTAATAACAGAGGTTTAAGTTTGTTGAGTATTCCTGGGAAATTATATGGGAGTGGATTGATTGAGAGGGTCAAGGCATGTACAGAGCATCAGATTGGGGAAGAGCAGTATGGTTTCAGAAGTGGTAGAGCATGTCTGGATCAGGTGTTTGCTTTCAAGAAGATTTGTGAGAAATACTTAGAAAAAAAGATGGATTTGTATGGAACATTTATGGATCTGGAGAGGGTATATGATAGAGTTGATAGAGATGCTCTCTGTAAGATATTAAGAGATTATGGTGTGGGAGGGAAGTTGCTAGAGGCAGTGAAAAGTTTTTATTAAGGATTTAAGGCATGTGTACGAGTAGGAAGAGAGGAAAGTGATTGGTTTCCAGTGAATGTAGGTTTGCGGCATGGGTGGGTGATATCTCCAAGGTTGCTTAATTTATTTATGGATAGGTTGTTAGGGAGGTGAATTCAAGAATTTTGGAGAGAGGGGCAAGTATGCATTCTTTTGTGGATGAGAGAGCTTGGGAAGTGAGTGAGCTGTTGTTTGCTGATGATACAGCGCTGGTGGCTCACTGGGATGAGAAACTCCGGAAGTTGGTGATTGGGTTTGGTAAAGTGTGTGAAAAAAGAAAGCTTGGGGTGAATTTGAATAAGAGCAAGGTCGTTAGGTTCAGTAGTGTTGAGGGACAAGTAAATTGGGAGGTAAGTTTGAATGGAGAAAAACTGGAGGAATTGAAGTTTTTTAGATATTTGGGAGTGGTTTTGGCAGCGGATGCAACCATGGAAGCGGAGGTGAATCACAGGCTGGGGGAGGGGCGAAGGTTGTGGGAGCGTTAAAGAAGGTTTGGAGGGAGAGTCTGATATCTCATGAGCAAAAATGGTTATGTTTGAAGGAATAGTGGTTCTAACGATGTTCTATGGTTGCGAGGCATGGGCTATAGATAGGGTTGTGTGGAGGAGGGTGGATAAGTTGGAAATGAGATATTTAAGGACAATATGTGGTGTGAGATGGTTTAATCGAATAAGTAATGGAAGGGTAAGAGAGATGTGTGGTAATAAAAAGAGTGTGGTTAATAGAGCAGAAGAGGATGTTGTGAGATGGTTTGGTCACATGGGGAGAATGAGTGAGGAAAGTTTGACAAAGAGGATATATATGTCAGAGGTGGAGGGAATGAGGAGAAGTGGGAGACCAAATTGGAGGTGGAAAGATGGAGTGAAAAAGATTTTGAGTGATCGGGGCCTGAACATGCAGAAGGGTGAAAGGCGTGCAAGGAATAGAGTGAATTGGAACGATATGGTATACCGGGGTCGACGTGCTGTCAATGGATTGTACCAGGGCATGTGAAGCGTCTGGGGTAAACCATGGAAAGTTCTATGGGGCCTGGATGTGGAGAGGGAGCTATAGTTTCGGTGCATTATACATGACAGAGTGACTAAGTATGAACGAATGTGGCCTTTGTTGTCTTTTCCTAGTGCTACCTCGTGCACATGCGGGGGGAGGGGGCTCTCATTTCATGTGTGGCGGGTTGGCGACGAGAATGGATGAGGGCAGCAAGTATGGGTTATGTACATGTGTATATATGTACATGTCTGTGTATGTATATATATGTATGCGTTGTAATGTATAGGTATGTATATGTACATATGTGGGCGTGTATGTATATACATGTGTATGTGTGTGGGTTGAGCCATTCATTTACTTGTTTACTTTAGCACCGAAACCACAGCTCCCTTTCCACATCCACGCCTCACAAAACTTTCTATAGTGTATCCCAGACGATTCACATGACCTGGATCAACCCAGTGACAGCACATCCTCCACGATATACCACATCGTTCCAACTCACTCTATTCCTTGCACGCCTTTCACCCTGTTGTATATTCAGGCGCCAATCGCTTAAAATCTTTTCCACTCCATCTTTCCACCTCCAATTTGGTCTCCCACTTCTCGTTCCCTGCACTTCTGACGCATATATCCTCTTTGTCAATCTTTCCTTACTCATTCTCTACATGTGACCAAACCATTTCAAAACACCCTCTTCTGCTCTCTCATCCACACTCTTATTACTATATATCTCTCTTACCCTTTCTCGTACTTACTTGGTCAAAACACGTCACACCACATATTGTCCTCAAGCATCTCATTTCCAGCGAACAACAACTGACTCACTTCCCAAGCTCTTTCATCCACAACAGACTGCATACTTGACTCTCTCTCCAAAACTCTTTCATTTACCTCCGTAAGAACCCCATCCATAAACAAGTTAAACAACCATGAGACATCACGCACCCCTGCCGCAAACCGACATTCACTGAGAACCAATCACTTTCCTCTCTTCTTACTCGTACACATGCCGTACATCCTCGATAAAATCTTTTCACTGCTTCTAACAACTTGCCTCCCACACCATATATTCTTAATACCTTCCCCAGGGCATTTCTATCAGCTCTATCATATGCCTTGTCCAAATCCATATATGCTACATACAAACTCATTTGCTTTTCTAAGTATTTCTCACATACATTCTTCAAAGCAAACACTTGATCCACACATCCTTTATCACTTCAGAAGCCACACTGCTCTTCCCCAATCTGATGTTCTGTACATGCCTTCAGCCTCTTAATCAATACCCTCCCATATTATTTCCCAGGAATACTCAATAAATTTATACCTCTTTAATTTGAGCACTCACCTTTATCCTCTTTTCCTCTGTACAATGGCACTATGCAAGAATTCCGCCAGTCCTCAGGTACCTCACCATGCGTCATACATACAGTAGCTAACCTTACCAACCAGTCATCAACATAGTCTCACCTTTTTTTTGATAAATTCCACTGCAATACCACCCAAACCCGCTACCTTGTCAGCTTTCATCTTCCGCAAAGCTTTTACTAACACTCTCACTTTACACACCTCCTCGACCAAAACATCCTATATCTGCAACTCTGTCATCAAACGCATTCAACAAACCGTGAAAATACTCACTCCATCTCCTTCTCACATCACCACTACTTGTTATCGTCTCCCCATTAGCCCCCTTCAATGATGTTCCTATTTGTTCCCTTGTCTTACGCACTTTATTTACCTCCTTCCAGAAAATCTTTTTATTCTCCCTAAAATTTAATGGTACTCTCTTTCCCCATCTTTTATCTGCCTTCTTTTTCACCTCTTGCACCTTTCTCTTGACTTCCTGCCTCTTTCTTTTATATATTCCCACTCATTTGCACTATTTTCCTTCAAATATCTTCCAAATGCCTCTCCCTTCTCTTTAACTAATAATCTTACTTCTTTATCCCACCACTCACTACTCTTTCTAATCTGCCCACCTTCCATGCTTCTCATGCCACAAGCATCTCGTGCGTAAGCCATCCTTGCTTCTCTAAACACACCCTATTCCTCCCCCACTCCCCTTACGTCCTTTGTTTTCACCTTTTTCTATTCTGTTTTCAGTCTCTCCTTGTACTTCCTCACACGTCTCCTTCCCAAGTCCACTTACTCTCACCACTCTCTTCAGCCCAACATTCTCTCTTCTTTTCTGAAAACCTCTACAAATCTTCACCTTCGCCTCCACAATATAATGATCACACATCCCTCCAGTTGTACCTCTCAGCATATTAACATCCAAAAGTATCTCTTTCGCGCGCCTATCAATTAACACGCAATCTAGTAACGCTCTCTGGCCATCTCTCCTACTTACATACGCATTCTTATGTATATATCTCTTTTTAAACCAGGTATTCCGAATCACTAGTCCTTTTTTAGCACTAAATCTACAAGCTCTACACCATTACCATTTACAACACTTAACATCCCATTTACACCAATTATTCCCTTAAGTACCACATTACTCAACTTTGCATTCAAATTACCCATCACAATAACCCTGTCTCGTGCATCAAAACTGCTAACGCACTCACTCAGCTGCTCCAAAAAAAACTTGCCTCTCATGATCTTTTTTCTCATGCCCAAGTACATATGCACCAATAATCACCTATCGCTCTCCATCCACTTTCAGTTTTACCCATATCAATCTAGAATTTATTTTCTTACACTCTATCAAACTCTCCCACTACTCCTGTTTCAGGAGTAGTGCTACTCCTTCCTTTGCTCCCGTTCTTTCACCACCCCCTGACTTTACTCCCAAGACATTCCCAAACCACTCTTCCCCTTTACCCTTGAGCTTCGTTTCACTCAAAGCCAAAACATCCGGGTTTCTTTCCTCAAACATACTACCCATCTCTCCTTTTTTCTCATCTTGGTTACATCCACACACATGTGGACACCCCAATATGGGCCTTCGGGGAGGATGAGCACTCCCCGCGTGACTCGTCCTTCTGTTTCCCGTTTTACAATGTTAAAATACAAGGAGGGGAGGGTTTTAAGCCCCTCTCCCGTCCCCTTTAGTCGCTTTCTGAGTGGATGGCCTAGAAATGAGATGTTTGAGGACAATATGTGGTGTGAGGTGGTTTGATCGAGTAAGTAACGTAAGGGTAAGACACATGTGTGGTAATAGAAAGAGTGTGGTTGAGAGAGCAGAAGAGGGTGTTGTGAAATGGTTTGGTCACAAGGAGAAAATGAGTGAGAAAAGATTGAGCAAGTGGATATATGTGTCAGAGTTGGAGGGAACGAGGAGAAGTGAAAGACCAGATTGGAGGTGGAAAGATGGAGTGAAAATAATTTTGAGTGATCGGGGCCTGAACATGCAGGAGGGTGAAAGGCGTGCAAGGAATAGAGTGACTTGTAACGATGTGGTATACCGGGGTCGACGTGATGTCAATGGATTGAACCAGAGCATGTGAAGCGTCTGGGGTAAACCATGGAAAGTTCTGTCGGGCCTGGATGTGGCCTTTGTTGTCTTTTCCTAGTGCTACCTCGCGCACATGCGGGGGAGGGGGATGTTATTTCATGTACGGCGGGTTGGCGATGGAATGAATAAAGACAGACGATATGAATTATGTACACATGTATATATGTATATGTCTGTGTTTGTATATACATGTATACGTTGAGATATATAGGTATGTATATTTGCATGTGTGGACCTGTAGCTATATATAGGTGTATGTGGGTGGGTTGGGCCATTCTTTTGTCTGTTTCCTTGCGCTATCTCGATAACGCGGTAGACAGCGACAAAGTAAAATGAATAAATAAAATAATGAGTCCACGGCGAAAAATGAAACACGACAGGTTTCCAAGTGCACTTTCGTGTAATGATTACATCATCAGGGGAAACACAAGAGAGAAAATTAACAGTCAGTTGATATACAATGAAGGGACGTAGCTAGGACGCCGTTAAGTAAACAGGTGATTGTCGAAGACAGATAACAAGCGTATCATAAACTTATTGTGTGGACACGAAGGTGAATTGTTCATAAACCTTAACAATAAAGTTATCCAATTTGTATAGACCCTCACTAATATTAAGGTTATAATTCTTTTTGTATTTAATAATAGAAGGTTCAATTATATTTCTCGCTGTACTGGAATTAGAGATGATAAGTGAGATGGCATTACTGCAGTCAATGCAATGATCATAGGTTTTCACGTGATTAAACAGGGCATTTGATTCTTGTCCTTTTCTTATATAATATTTATGCTTCTTAAGTCTAACAGAAAGATCCTTACCAGTCTACTCAACATAAAACATCACAATTTCTACATGGCACTTTATAGATGCATCCAGGTGAATTTTCTGGTGAGTTCCTGATATTCTTTATAGTATTATTGTTGGTGAAGGTTTACCACAAAAGCATCTCTATCAACTCTATCATATGCCTTCTCCAGGTCCATAAATGCTACATACAAATCCATTTTCTTTTCTAAGTATTTCTCACATACACACTTCAAGGCAAACACCTGATCCACAAATCCTCGACCGCTTTTGAAACCACATTGCTCTTCCACAATCTGATGCTGTGTACATTCCGTGACCCTTTCGATCAATACCCTCCCATATAATCTCCCAGGAATACATTACAAACTTGTACCTCTGAAATTTCAACACTCACCTTTATCTCCTTTGCCTTTGTACAAGGGCACTATGCATGCATTCCGCCAATCCTCAGGCACTTCACCATGAGCCAAACATACATTGAATATCCTCACCAACCAGTCAACAACACAGTTACCCCCTTTTTAAATAAATTCCACTGTAATACTATCCAAACCCGTAGCCTTGCCGGCTTTCATCTTCCGCAAAGCTTTCACCACCTCTTCTCTGTTTGCTAAACCATTCTCCTTGACCCTCTCACTTTGCACACCATCTCGACCAAAGCACCTTATATATTTCGCTCTATCATCCAACACATTCAACAAACCCTCATAATAATCACTCCGTATCCTTCCCACATCACCGCTACTTGTTATTACCTCCCCATTAGCCCCCTTCACCGATGTTCCCATTTGTTCTCTTGTCTTACGCCTTTTATTTGCCTCCTTCCAAAACATCTTTTTATTCTCTCTAAAATGTAATGATACTCTCTCGCCCCAACTCCCATTAGCTCTCTTTTTCTCCCCTTGCACCTTTCTATTGACCTCCTGCATCTTTCTTTAATACATCTCCCAGTCATTTGCACTATTTCCCTGGAAAAATCGTCCAAATGCCTCTCTCTTCTCTTTCACAAATAATCATACTTCTTCATCCACCACTCACTACCCTTTCTATTCTGCCCACCTCCCATGCTTCTCATGCCACAAACATCTTTTGCGGTAGCCATCACTGCTTCCCTAAATACATCCCATTCCTCCCTCACTACCCTTCCGTCCTTTGGTCTCACCTTTTTCCATTTTGCTCTCAGTGTCTCCTGGTACTTCCTCACGCAAGTCTCCTTCCCAAGCTCTCTTACTTTCACCACTCTCTTGACCCCAACATTTTGTCCTCTTTTCTGAAAACCTTTGCAAACCTTCACCTTCGCCTCCAAAAGATAATTATCAGACATCACTCCAGTTGCACCTCTCAGCACATTAACATCCAAAAGTGTCTCTCACGCGCCTAGTGATTAATCCATAATCCAGTAACGCTCTCTGGCCATCTTTCCTACTTACATATAGATACTTATGTACATCTCTCTTTTTTAACCAGGTATCCCCAATCACCAGTCCTTTTTCAGCACACAAATCTACAAGCTCTCTACCATTTCCATTTACAACACTGAACACCCCATGTACACCAATTATTCTCTCAACTGTCACATTACTCACCTTTGCAATGAAAACACCCAACACTATAACCCGGTTTCGTGGATCAAAACTGCTAGCACACTCACTCATCTGCTCCCAAAACACTTGCCTCTCATGATCTTCCTTTTCCTGCCCAGGTGGATAAGCACCAATAATCACCCATCTCTCTCCATCCACTTTCAGTTTTACTTATATCAATATAGAGTATACTTTCTTACACTCTATCACATACTCCCACAACTCCTGATATGGGTATAATTGGTGTACATGGGGTGTTCAGTGTTGTAAATGGAAATGATGAAGAGCTTATAGATTTGTGTGCCGAAAAAGGACTGGTGATTAGGAATACCTGGTATAAAAGAGAGATTTACATAAGGATACATATATGAGTAGGAGAGATGGCCATAGGGAGTTACTGGATTACGTGTTAATTGATAGGCGTGTAAGAGAGAACTTTGGATTCTAGTGTGCTGAGAGGGGCAGCTGGGGGGATGGCTGGTCACTATCTTGTGGAGGTGAAGGTGAAGATGTCAACAGGTTTTCAAAAAAGAAGAATATTGGGGAGAAGAGAGTGGTGAGAGTAAGTGAACTTGGAAAGGAGGCCTCTGTGAGGAAGTACCAGGAGAGATTGATTGCAGAATGGGAGAAGGTGAAAGCAAATGACGTAAGGGGAGTGGGGAGGAATTTGGTGATGGATTGCGCAAAAGATGCATGTAGCATGAGAAAGGTGGGAGGTGGGCAAATTAGAAAGGGTAGTGAGTGGTGGGATAAAGAGGGAAGATTGTTAGTGAAAGAAAAGAGAGAGTGTTTGGACGAATTTTGCAGGGAAGTAGTGCAAATGACTGGGATATGTTTAAAAGAAAGAGGGAGGAGGTCACGAGAAAAGTGCAAGAGGTGAAAAAGAGGGCAAGTGAGAGTTGGGGCGAGAGAGTATCATTAGATTTTAGGGAGAATAAAAGATGTTTTGGAAGAAGGTAAAAAGGGTGTTTAAGACAAAAGAAGAAATGGAAACATCGGTGAATGGGGCAAATAGGGAGGTATTTACAAGTAGTGATGAAGTGACAAGATGGAGTGAATATTCTGAAGGTTTGTTGAATGTGTTTGATGATAGATTTGCAGATATAGGGTGTTTTGGACGGGGTTGTGTGCGAAGTGAGAGGTTCAGGGACAATGGTTTAGGAAACAGAGAAGAGGTAGTGAAAACTTTGCAGAAGATGATAGCCGGCAGGGCGGCGCTTTTGGACGATATTGCATTGCAATATATTAAAAAAGGGGGTGACTTGTTGAGTGGCTTTGTAAGGATATTCAATGTATGTATGGACCATGGTGAAGTGCCTTAGGATTGGCAGAATGCATGCATAGTGCCATTGTACTAAGGCAAAGGGAATAAAGGTGAGAATTCAAATTACAGAGGCATAAGTCTGTTGAGTTTTCCAGGGAAAGTATATTGAAGGGTATTGATTGAGGGGGTAAAAGCTTGTACAGTGGGGAAGAGCAGTGTTGTTTCAGAAGTGGTAGAGGATGTGTGGATCAGGTGTTTGCTTTGAAGAATGTATGTGAGAAATACTTAGAAAAACAGATGTATTTATATGTAGCACTTATGGATCTGGAGAAAGCATATGATAAGGTGGAAAGAGATATTTTGTGGAAATGTTAAGAGTATATGGAGTGCGAGATAAGTTGGTAGAACATTGAAATTTTTTTACAAAGGATGTAAGGCATGTGTACGAGAAGGAAGAGAGGAAAGTGATTGGTTCTCAGTGAATGTCGGTTTGCGGCAAGGGTACGTGATGTCTCGATGGTTGTTCAATTTGTTTATGGATGGGGTGGTTAGGGAGGTGAATACAAGAGTTTTGGAGAGAGGGGTAACTATGCAGTCTGTTGTGGATGTGAGGGCTTGGGAAGTGAGTTATTTGTTGTTCGCTGATGATAACTCGCTGGTGGCTGATTCGGGTGAGAAACTGCAGAAGTTGGTGACCGAGTTTGATAAAGTGTGTGAAAGTAGAAAGTTGAGAGTAAATGTGAATAAAAGCAAGGTTGTTAAGTTCAGTAGGATTTAGGGACAAGTTAATTGTGAGGTAAGTTTGAATAGAGAAAAGCTGGAGGAATTGATGTGTTTTAGATATCTGGGAGTGGATTTAGCAGCAGATGGAACCATGGAAGCAAAAGTGAGTCACAGGGTGGGGGAGGAGGCAAAGGTTCTGGGAGCGTTGAAGAATGTGTAGAAGGCGAGAACGTTATCTCGGAGAGCAAAAATGGGTATATTTGAAGGTGTACTGGTTCCAACAATGTTATATGGCTGCGAGGCATGAGCAATAAATAGGGTTTTGCAGAAAAGGGTGGATGTGTTAGAAATTAAATGTTTAAGGACATGATGAGGTGTGATGTGGTTTGATTAAGTAATGAAAGGGTAAGAGAGATATGTGTTAATAAAAAGAATGTGGTTGAGAAAGCAGAAGACGATGTATTGAAATGGTTTGGTCACATGGAGAGAATGAGTGAAGAAAGATTGAGAAAGAGGATATATGTGTCATAGGTGGCAGGAACGAGGAGAAGTGGGAGACCCATTTGAAGGTGGAAGAATAGAGTGAAAAAGATTTTGAGCGATCGGGGCTTGAGCTTACAGGAGGGAGAAACGCGTGCAAGGAATAGAGTGAATTGGAACAATTTGTTATATCGGGGTGGACGTGTTGTCAATGGATTGAACCAGGGCATGTGAAGCGTTTGGGGTAAACCATGGAAAGTTTTGTGGGGCCTGGATGTGGGAAGGGAGCTGTGGTTTCGGTGCATTATACATGACAGCTAGAGACTGAGTGTGACAGAATATAGCCTTTGTTGTCTTTCGCTAGAGCTACCTCGCGTGTGCGCAATGGGAGTGGGGAGAGAGAGAGAGAGAGAGAGAGAGAGAGAGAGAGAGAGAGAGAGAGAGAGAGAGAGAGAGAGAGAGAGAGAGAATAGGGTGCCATTCCATGTCTTGCGGAGTGACGACGAGAATGGATGAAGACAGCAAGTATGAATGTGTACATGTGCATATATGTCTGTTTATGTATATGTATGTATACCTTGAAATGTATAGTTATGTGTATGAGCGTGTTAGGGCGTTTATGTATATACATGTGTATGAGGGTGGGGTGGGACATTCGTCTGTTTCCTTGCGCTACCTCGCTAGCGCGGGAGACAGCGACTTATTTTAATAACTGAATAAATAATATATATATATATATATATATATATATATATATATATATATATATATATATATATATATATATATATATATATATATATATATATATATATATATATTCTTATGAGTCCACGGGGAAAATGAAACACGAAAAGTTCCCAAGTGCACTTTCGTGTAATAATCACATCATCAGGGGAGACACAAGAGAGAAATATAACAGTCAGTTGATATACATCGAAGAGATGAAGCTAGGACGCCATTTGGTAAACATGTGATTGTCCAAAACATACAACGAGCGTTCATAAACTTATCACTTTACAAATCTTATCAACAATAAAGCTATCTAATTTGTATAGACCAACACTAATATTAAGATTATAATTCTTTGTGTATTTAATAACATAAGATTCAATGATATTTCTCTTAGTAATAGAGTCAGAGTTAATAACTGAGATGGCGTTACTCCAGTCAATTCAATGGTCATAGTTTTTAACATGATTAAACAAGGCATTTGATTCTTGTCCCGTTCTTATACTTTATTTATATTGCTTAAGTCTAAGAGAAAGATCCTTACCAGTCTGACCAACATAAAATTTATCACAGTTTCCACAAGGCACTTTATAGATGCAACCAAGAGAACTTTCAGGTGAATTCCTGATTAAGATATTCTTTATAGTATTATTGTTGCTAAAGGCAACATTTATATTAAAGGATTTAAGCAACATGGGAAGCAAAGTGAAATTATTATTAAAAGGGAGGACTAAAAGATTCTTGGTGTCAATGGGAGGTTTGGGCTCAACTCTATAAAATGATTTCTTTGCTAACTTAAGAGATTTATCATTGAAAGATCTAGGGTACTTTAACTTAGATCCAATAGAATATATCTTCTCAAACTCACATCAATAAACTCTGGACTGCAAATACGTAATGCCCTAAGTAACTCATGTTGAATTGAGTAATGATTGATATATGAGCATACATTGGTGGGTTTTCTGTATATGCTAAACTTAAACTTGCTTCCTTGCCTATGGATCATGCAATCTAAAAATGGTAACATACCCTTATTCTCATGTTCTACAGTAAATTTGATGGAAGGTACTAAATTGTTAAGTAAAGGGGGAAATATTTGTAAATTTTCATTTGTTGGCCAAACTCAAAGAACATCATCTACATACCTAAACCAAATTGCATTAGAAGGTAAGATATCCTTTTAGTAATTTTGTTTCAAAAAATTCCATATAAAGATTACATAGTACAGGTGAAAGAGGGCTACCCATTGCCATACCAAATTTTTGAGCATAATAGTCTCCATCAAATTGAAATACACAGTCTTTTATACACAATTTTATCAGTTCAGTGGAATTAGACTTTGAAACAGGTAAATGAATATCATCCAAGACATCAAATAAATATTCTAAAAGGTCATCAACTGGAACTTTAAGGAAAAGTGAGGAAACATCAAAGCTAACTAGTTTGAAATCAAAATTGATATTGATATTCTTTAGCTTGTTTACTAAATCTACATTGTTCATGATATTAGAACAATGTTGATTTAGTCAACAAGCTAAGCTATATCAATATTTATTTTGATTTCAAACTAGTTAGCTTTGAGGTTTCCTCACTTTTCACTAAAGTTCCAGTTGATGACCTTTTAGAATATTCATTTGATGTCTTGGATGATATTCATTTCCCTGTTTCAAAGGCTAATTTCATTGAACTGATAAGATTGTGTATAAAAGACTATATTTCAATTTAATGGACACTATTATGCTCAAAAATTTGGTATGGCAATAGGTAACCCTCTTTCACCTGTACTAAGTAATCTTTATATGGAATTTTTAGAAACAAAATTACTAAAGGATATCTTCCCTTCTAATGCAATTTGGTTTAGGTATGTAGATGATGTTCTTTGTGTTTGGCCAACAAATAAAAATTTACAAATATTTCTCCCCTTACTTAACAATTTATTACCTTCCATTAAATTTACTGTAGAAAATGAGAATAAGGGTATGTTACCATTTTTAGATTGCATGATCCATAGGCAAGGAAAAAAGTTTAAGTTTAGCATATACAGAAAACCCACCAATGTATGCTCATATATCCATTATTACTCATCTCAACATGACAGAGTTAGATTATCATCATTTCAATCTATGTTCCTTAGGGCATTACGTATTTGCAGTCCAGAGTTTATTGATGATGAGTTTGAGAAGATGTATTCTATTGGATCTAAGTTAAAGTACCCTAGATCTTTCATTGATAAATCCCTTAAGTTAGCAAAAAGATCATTTCATACAGTTGAGCCCAAACCTCCCATTGACAACAAGAAGCCTTTAGTTCTCCCTTTTAATGATAATATCACTTTGCTTCCCATGTTGCTTAAATCCTTTAATGTAAATGTTGCCTTTAGCAACAATAATACTATAAAGAATATCTTAATCAGGAATTCACCTGAAAGTTCTCTTGGTTACATCTATAAAGTGCCTTGTGGAAACTGTGATAAATGTTATGTTGGTCAGACTGGTAAGGATCTTTCTGTTAGACTTAACAACATAAATATAGTATAAGAACGGGACAAGAATCAAATGCCTTGTTTAATCATGTTAAAAACTATGATCATTGTATTGACTGGAGTAACACCATCTGAGTTATTAACTCTAACTCAATTACTAAGAGAAATATCATTGAATCTTTTATTATTAAATACACAAAGAATTATAATCTTAATATTAGTGATGGTCTATACAAATTAGATAACTTTATTGTTGATAAGATTTGTAAAATGATAAGTTTATGAACGCTCGTTGTATGTTTTGGACAATCACATGTTTACCAAATGGCGTCCTAGCTTCGTCTCTTCGATGCATATCAACTGACTGTTATATTTCTCTCTTGTGTCTCCCCTGATGATGTGATTATTACACGAAAGTGCACTTGGGAACTTTTCGTGTTTCATTTTCCCCGTGGACTCATAGGAATATCTAGATCACGCGCAAAATGGTGATCCTTTCCAATATACATATATATATATATATATATATATATATATATATATATATATATATATATATATATATATATATATATTCCCTGCGTGTCGTAGAAGGCGACTAAAAGGGGAGGGAGTGGGTGGCTGGAAATCCTCCCCTCTCGTTTTTTTTTTTAATTTTCCAAAAGAAGGAGCAGAGAACGAGGCCAGGTGAGGATATTCCCTCAGAGGCCCAGTCCTCTGTTCTTAACGCTACCTTGCTAACGCGGGGAATGGCGAATAGTACGAAAGAAAAGAAAGATATATATATATATATATATATATATATATATATATATATATATATATATATATATATATATTTATATATATATATCTTTTTATTCTATCACAACTATACACAGTATAGGTAGGTAATGACACGTTTACCCGAACAATATCAATTGGAAATTACACAAACGACAAGAGTCTCCACGACCGTAGAACTCCGTTCCGCGCAGGTAGGTAATTACAAATAAATAAACAATTACCTCCCCATATATTTGCACACACAAGTATTTTCACGTATGCATGCGTCCTTTCAGTCGGTCCAAGTTGGCACACTTCAGTAGTTGTTCACCGTCCACCAGTGTAAATGCACAAAAACGTACTAAAGAAAGAACTCCAAAGCCAACTACTGTATCATTCACCTCATTATTGTCTCGGACAACCGCATCACACAACTCATTATGCTCCCTTCATTTTCCTCATTTTTTATGCCGTCTCATATTCCGAGCTCATGGGCGAGAGGGTACGTTGCATGATAAAGAAAATTTCTTTTTTGTTGTGAACATTGTAATGAATCTTTGCATCCCATAGCATCCCGAACCAGTGTTGTTTTCTTTACTAAATCATACTCTGCCATTAGTGCATAATTTAACGGCTATCTGTAGTTAAGGTCCTTAGGCACGACCAGTTCTGTTCCTGAATACATAGAGTACAATATTGAATTTAGATTTTTATCCAAATATCTACATGTATATTCTTGGTTATATATCAGTCTGTTGACCTATGTATGTATCTATTTATTTCTATCTATCTCTCTGTTTGTCTATCTATCTATCTATCTATCTATCTATCGATCGATCGATCTATCTATCTATCTATCTATCGATCGATCGATCTATCTATCTATCTATCTACCCGTCTGTCTTTTTATCTATTTATATATCTATCTATTTATGTACTTATATCCATGTATTTATTAATCTAAACGCAATTTATTGAGGTAAATCAGGTTCATACAGTTTTCGCAACGTTCCTCAACGCATCCTTTCACCTGTGTTCAGTATGTAAAAGTGAAACATGTATTCCTGACTTATGAAATAGATTCTTACCTTTTCACTTCATGGGCTAAGTTCATTCTCCAAGTTGAATCAGTATATCCAATCATATCACAACTATTCATAAATTTCTTTCATTTCGTCCAGTCTCCAGTTATCCCTCTAGCTTCATCCAAAATATCCCCCCCCCCACGTCTGCCTCCTTAGCCACGACAGTTAATGTTTGCTCCCGTTTTGAAGGGCTATGTATAGACCCTTCAAGTTATCCCTGGCATCCAAAACAGCCAATTGTCTACAGTAACACATATATGAATGATGTTGAGTTAAGAATGTGGTCATAATGTGCCCCTGAGATGACGTGACCAGTCACCATGTGTTCTACTGATTCTTTTGTGTATACCCTTTCTCACATCTTAGTCATCGACTCCCAATTACGTCAAATTCACAACACATGGCTTCCTCTTGGCCTAAAAGGTATGTTTTTAAAGACATTCGCATTTTTGTCATGTCTACTATCGTCCCAAGGATGATATTTAGCTTATTACCAATTTCTTCAAGGTCAGGGGTAATTTTGAGCTGTTCTTATTTCTTACTCCCTCGGAGACCCAACTCTCTCCTGATTTTCCATTACTTCTTTTGATATCTGTAAAGTCATCTTACGCGATGGTGTTTGAGCTGCATACATCACCAAACGCCTATTGTAAACCTCGTGAACCTTAAATCTTAAAACTTTGACGTCATATGGTTTAAGATTGGTTTCTCAAATACCACTACGTTCTTTTGTTTTTCTTACCGATACCCTAACTTCTCGACAGCTATGATATTCTTCATCTATCTCTACTACTGTCGCAAGCCTCATCATGCATCACAAAAAGTGGTTGAAATCACGCTAAATGCATCGTGGAAAGGACCCTTACATTTTTCAATCATAATGATTTAAAGAAAATGTTTAACTACCATACATGTGTTCCAAGCCATAACAACCACTCTCCCAACACTACCGATGTTGTCTACCATTGATGTTCATTGCTAAAGACGCACACAGTTTCGCTTCAGGATAGTTCGTATGATCACACTCTTGTAAACGTGTTTTTACTCACCGCATCTCATCCCTACGACGGTCTCATCTAAACATTGATTATGGCGATTTGATAGGGCTGACTGGGTTAATTAACGTAACTTTTTTTTGTATTATCCTTAGGAAGATTATGAGCTCTTCTGAGGCGTTGCTCCTGTTCTTGCAGTTGTAGGAATAGAGGCGAGGCACATAGCCCTCTTCAATATGAATATCCTGCAATTCATCATTCAGTCACTCGTTCTGAGGCCATTCAGACTTAGTGACCTGGTGCATCGAACTTGTAAAAACATCCACCTCATCCCCTTCTTTGTAACTCATTGAGTTTAATGTCCAATCCTTATCACTGCATGTATGTTATTCGAGAGGCGGCGGAGCACTCCTTTGTCCGAATGAATCGTGATAAACCATCTACTTTTGCTGACAATTCTCTCTGGTCTTTCGCCTAACGCATTTCCTATAACTTTTGTCCTTCCACTTTTTCCTGTGTTTTTCACACCAACGGAAATATTGTTGTGTCTTCTGCTGTTACGGAAACTCAGTTTCGTTCTCTTTTCTAAGGTTCTCTGATTTCATCCTTTTCCTATCTCCTGCTGCACCGCTTAATGATCCTAAGCCCATTCTTATAATCTCTTTTCTAAGATAACAAAGAAAAAAAATACTAATCTTTTAGGACACAAGATTGATGTGTGAACCGGATGGCATTCTTCCTTGTTTTTTGGTAGTGTGTCCTGGAACTCGCCACCATAGA
This sequence comes from Panulirus ornatus, assembly GCF_036320965.1. Taxonomy (NCBI): domain Eukaryota; kingdom Metazoa; phylum Arthropoda; class Malacostraca; order Decapoda; family Palinuridae; genus Panulirus; species Panulirus ornatus. Next base: position 8,059,395 of record NC_092250.1, on the reverse strand, counting down.
TGCTTCTCAATTTTATTTTTATCTTAAAACTTTTCCTTTAAGTTTAAAACATGTATGAATACAGTTTGTTCCAACTGGTGTCGCAGCCTTTTTCTGTGGTCATATTCATAGTTTTTCAGAAGGCGAATCTACCGGTGGTATCTGTTTCCTTTGTTATTAATGTCTTTAAATCCTCATCGAGCGACTGGAATCCCGTGTTGAAGCCTTCAATATCTCGAAGGCTTTTGCCAGGGTGTGGTACTGGGATCTATTCTCTTAGTTCCCTTCTTTCGGATTACCTCCGTCACTCCGGTCTCTCATATCAAGTTTCTTCTCTAGCCGGTCCATATATGTAACTGTTGATGGACCAATGTCTTTTTTACCTGTCTACGGCGACTTTCCTCAGGGTGCTGCTTTACTTCTATCCTCTTTTCCCTCTTCATCAGCTGTATCCTATCTCCACACAAATAATTCAATTTACGTATACAATGACGACCCAGTTTTGTATTTTTCCTAGGCTTTCAAACCTCTTCGTCTTCTACTGGTTATTTTCCTTATCCAGTAAACTTAGACTGGACAGCATTATCTCAAGGGTGGCGTCTATAAACCTATTTTCCTCCTATTTATCTATCTACAACTCAGAACTTTTCTGATGGGATCTATAATCTGCTACTTACTACAGTGAACATATATGAAGGCGGCGTAACATTTAATCTATTTGGAAAATCCAGGTTACATAATCGCTTCCTAGGACTAAACTTCTTAGGACTTTCCAACCTCCTCTGACGGCTCTATAATGCTACAACTTAACACAGTAAAGATACCTTGTTTTACCGTAGCATATAATCTGTTTTGGCAACCCCAGATTACCACAACCATAGAGATTCTACGAAAGATTATCAAATTCAACAGTGGAAGTGGAAAGATATCTTATTATTAAAAAGATCAGTTCATAAAATGCTGTACTTACTGCTTCAATAGGAACATGAGATTTTTTTTTGGTATATGAACCACTCTCATTAGCCTATGTACAAATTCTTTTTTTTTCATCTAGGCATTTTTCAACTAAACATTATTCATTTTCCCCTCTCATCTCTCAGTGAGAACGGTCCTCTCTCTAACCTAACCAGATGAAGTAATACTAGTGGATTGTAATGAAGGAGTTTTATGTGCTATAGGGATGAAGACTGGTGACGTATTAACAAAAATGATGATTAGAAGGTATACGTTAACCATGTGCTGCAGGGCCACATCAGTAGATCGAATCATGGTCTAGGGCCGCAGAACTTATACATGTACTTTCTAAACACTTAGATTATACATTGACTTAATTCTCTTGTTTAAGTGCAGTGGAGCTACAGTTCATACTCCGCATGTCAGCCACAGAATCTAGAATTAATTTTGTTGTTCAGTCGGCTTAAACTTAAACACTGAATAAAAAAGAATATATTCATCATTTTTGTTTGTCCTTTGGCACTTTATTTCTGAAACAGATTTCATGATATTGGGATAAGGAATCATCGTAACCAGCCATAGAATGAGGTGTATATTGTCGTCGTTCAGGTCATATTAAGCATTTGACTTGGTGAGATTCATGAGAGTGAATACTTGTTCACAGATGTAACTGGAACCGAATAAGCATGCATAAATAGCAGCCATCTCAGGCAAATATGGTCACAAATCTTAGGGAAATCATATGCAGAAGTCGCGTAGACGGTTTCAGGCTTTGCTCTTACATAAGGCATTCCAGGCCGCACATCATGTAGTCGAGGGCCGCATGTGGTTATGCATTTATAATGTCCAACCATGTCTAAGTCGAGGTATAGCCAAAAGGGCCAGTGAAGATATAGGTGATGTACGTCATCATAGGACATTTAATGTGCTTGTTATCCACCTGCAAAAGTATTATATTTTCCAAGGTGGCTAGGGATTGAAATAATAAATGACTGACCATACAAGTAAGAGAAGCCTTAGATGCTGCCCACATACGGATAGAAGTGACGGTTTCCTAAGGTGAACCAGACCAGCGGCGAAAATCGTGGCCACGAAATGTAAGTGGAGGATTCGGGGAGACGGCCAGCCGTAGGACAAGCCGCTTACACTCTGATCCCGAGGACCAGCAGTATTCAGTGAGAGAGAGGTTTTAGTCCATCTCACTGTGAGGCTGTCCATCAGTTCTCAGTAGCCTGGTAATCGACTCTTGGTCTGAGAAATGGTAACACGGTTTAATCTTAGATTAGTTATGTATCGGAGATACTGACATGACCTAGATGCCCGTGAGTTGATTTGTGGTATCCTCCGAACAGAGTGTGGGTGGCCTGCCTCACCGAACGGCAGGAATCATGAGCTGTAACAGCAGTCCAAGAAAGATGGGTGACTCACTGTTTATGCTGTCCGTCTACTGTTCTCGGTAGCCCGGGTTCGACTCTAGGGGCGCGTAACCCAACTTAACATATGGAAAATTGTAGGGGGAACCAGAGACTTGGATGATATTCTCTATGTTTTACGGTATAATCCATTTAGTTCAGACCCACAATTTGGTAGTTATAAATGTTTCATCTTTTATATTTGTTGTTAGTATATTTTTAAGATTATTTGATCCCATCTTACTACCCATGTAAATAGTTTTTACAACAGAATGAAAATATTTTCTTTTTTGAGCATTTGATATGATCATGCAAATATTAAATGAGATTTTTGGATATTCAAGCTCTTACATCCCTGTGTTTTCCAGGTACTTAGCAGTCAGATGAGAATGTGGCATGTGATATTACTGATGGGTACAACGTTCACGGCTGCAGTAGATGCACAAGATTTCAGTACGTATTATCAAAGTTTTTTTGCTTTATTGTCTACATCTAAATAATCCATGCTATTAGTATCTTTTTAATGAAAATTGGATACTGTGAAATTGATCTCATTCATGACAAAACTCAAACTAGATATTAAAGATTTGACATTTGATAAATGCTCTCTAGATAAATGAAAACGATAAAATACCGTATATTGTGGTTTCGCTGCATTATGCATGACAGCTAGAGAATTGATGTATATATTTGAATGAGGCCTTTTCTTCATCTGTTCCTGGCGCTACCTCCCTAAGGCGGGAAATGGGGAAAACTATGAAAGAAAAGAAGAGAGTTATGGTTCTTGGTGGCATACAAAAGCCGTTCATGAGGGGGAAAGTGCGTATTCCGATGACAGCAGTTAAGGTTATACAACAGTATCTTGTTAGGTTAGATAAGAACGGTCAACTTTTTTAAGTTAATGTAGCTGTAAAAGGAACAAAACTTTCAGCAGTGATTTTAAATGATTTTATCTCGTTACATTTCCATGTATTCATCTTGGAAAATATATTTTAGATTGTCACTTGGATTATGATTATGTTAACTTGTATGTTGGCAATGCAACAGGGAAGTACAGTTATTACTGCTGCATTTTGTACGACGTTAGAGTGGAAGGTCGTTTGTATAGATGTTGTGGTATGTCTCATTGTTGTCTGTGATTCACATTGCATTGTAAGGCGATGGTACTGTTCTGCTTTACTGTGTGGTGGGTTGTGTGGTATTGTTACGGTACGGATTGGTATGGTGTGAACACTGGTGTTGTGGTAACTATGGTGTTATCATGAGGTTCTTCTTTTGATTGTTGTTGATGCAGTGTGTAGTGATGAAAAGTGAAGGCCGGACGGATGTCATGTTATGTCTCATGGTGTTATGTGTGAATAATGACCTACTCTGTGTCTGACATCACTTATATATCTGTAGGTGGGGTTTATGACATGTCATGATACAGTGAGTGTCATGATATACCTATGGTCGGCAGTGGTTTGTGTGGATATTAACGTTACAATATGATTCATGCTATTGTAGTGCATTTTAGTATTAAAGGAAGTGTTTCTCTTTGTTTAGAAACTGGTTTGATATGGAGTATTCCTTGAAGTTTTTCTATTGGATATTGGTGCTTGTAATGATGGTTAGTTTGTTGCTTATTTGAACTTAAGGTCATTAAGGGTCATTAAGGCCGTTACCCACCAACCGAAAAATCTTTAACACCTTCTTCAGGTTAAAAGAAAAATTCTCATGCACTCTCCCTATGCATGTGGTGCATGTTCGCAAAGAGTGAGATTACACTGTCTTACGTTTTTGCAGCTATGTGCACAGGATTACATAGTACATAAAGATACAGATAACAGAAGGCTTGTTGGCCTATGAATAACTTTCTCTAATAGCATTAGAATAGTTGACTTAAAATCAAGAAAGAAAAAGAAAAGATTAGATTAAGAAAGAAAAAGAAAAAGAAAAAATGACATTGATATAGAATTGTGATAAACTGTCATATATGTATATATATATATATACATATATATATATATTATATATATATATATATATATATATATATATATATATATATATATATATATATATATATATATATATATATGTAAATATATATATATATATATATATATATATATATATATATATATATATATATATATATATATATATATATATATATATATATATATATATATATATATATATGCGTGTTGAAAAGGATCACAATTTTGCGCGTGATCAAGATATTCCTATGAGTCCACGGGGAAAATGAAACACGATAAGTTCCCAAGTGCACTTTCGCGTAATAATCACATCATCAGGGGAGACACAAGAGAGAAATATAAGTCAGTTGATATACATCGAAGAGACGAAGCTAGGACTCCACTTGGTAAACATGTGATTGTCCAAAACATACAACGAGCGTTCATAAACTTATCATTTTACAAATTTTATCAACATTAAAGTTATGTAATTTGTATAGACCATCACAAATATTAAGATTATAATTTTCTCTGTATTTAATAATAGAAGATTCAATGAGTTAATAACTGAGACGGCATTACTCCACTCAATACAATGATCATAGTTTTTAACGTGATTAAACAAGGCATTTGATTCTTGTCCCGTTCTTATACCATATTCATGTTGCTTAAGTCTAATAGAAAGATCCTTACCAGTCTGACCAACAAAATTTTTCACAATTTCCACAAGACACTTTACACATGCATCCAATAGCATTTTCTGGTGAATTCCTGATTAAGATATTCTTTATATTATTATTGTTGCTAAATGCAACATGTACATTAAAGGACTTAAGCAACTTGGGAAGTAAAGGGAAATTATTATTAAAAGGGAGAACTAAAAGAATCTTGGTGTCAATGGGAGGTTTAGGCTCAATTCTATAAAATGATTTCTTTTCTAACTTAAGGGATTTATCAATGAAAGATCTAGGGTTCTTTAACTTAGATCCAATAGAATATATCTTCTCAAACTCACCATCAATAAACTCTGGACTGCAGATACGTAATGCGCTAAGAAACATAGTTTGAAATGATGATTTAAATCTGTCATGTTCAGAGAAGTAATAATGGATGTATAAGCATACATTAGGGGGTTTTCTCTATATGCTAGACTTAAATTTGCTTCCTTGCCTATGGATCATGCAATCTAAAAATGGTAACATACCATTATTTTCACTTTCTACAGTACATTTCATGAAAGTTATTAAGTTGTTAAGTAAGGGGAAAAATATTTGTTAATCTTCATTTGTTGGCCAAACACAAAAAACATCATCTACGTACCTAAACCGAATTACATTAAAAGCTAAGATATCCTTTAGTAAAATGATAATTTTATGAATGCTCGTTGTGTGTTTTGGACAATCACATGTTTACCAAATGGCGTCCAAGCTTCGTGTCTTCGATGTATATCAAGCGACTTTTATTTCTCTCTTGTGTCTCCCCTGATACTGTGATTATTACACGAAAGTGCTCTTGGGAACGAATCGTGCTTCATCCTCCCCGTGGAATCATAGGAATATATATATATATATATATATATATATATATATATATATATATATATATATATATATATATATATATATATATATATATATATATATATATATATATATATATATATATTATTATTATTATTATTATTATTATTATTATTATTATTATTATTATTATTATTTTGCTTTGTCGCTGTCTCCCGCGTTTGCGAGGTAGCGCAAGGAAACAGACGAAAGAAATGGCCCAACCCACGCTCATACACATGTATATACATACACGTCCGCACACGCAAATATACATACCCATACATCTCAATGTACACATATATATACACACACAGGCACATACATATATACACATGCACACAATTCACACTGTCTGCCTTTATTCATTCCCATCGCCACCTCGCCACACATGGAAAAACATCCCCCTCCCCCCTCATGTGTGGGAGGTAGCGCTAGGAAAAGACAACAAAGGCTCCATTCGTTCACACTCAGTCTCTAGCTGTCAGGCAATAATGCCCGAAACCACAGCTCCCTTTCCACATCCAGTCCCCACAGAACTTTCCATGATTTACCCTAGACGCTTCACATGCCCTGATTCAATCCACTGACAGCACGTCGACCCCGGTATACCACATCGATCCAATTCACTCTATTCCTTGCCCGCCTTTCATCCTCCTGCGTGTTCAGGCCCCGATCACTCAAAATCTTTTTCACTCCATCTTTCCATCTCCAATTTGGTCTCCCACTTCTCCTCGTTCCCTCCACCTCCGACACATATATCCTCTTGGTCAATCTTTCCTCACTCATTCTTTTCATGCGCCCAAACCATTTCAAAACACCCTCTTCTGCTATCTCAACCACGTTCTTTTTATTTCCACACATCTCTCTTACCCTTACATTACTTACTCGATCAAACCACCTCACACCACATATTGTCGTCAAACATCTCATTTCCAGCACATCCACCCTCCTGTGCACAACTCTATCCATAACCCACGCCTCGCTACCATACAACGTTGTTGGAACCACTATTCCTTCAAACATAGCCACTTTTGCTTTCGGAGATAATGTTCTCGACTTCCACACATTCTTCGAGGCTCCCAGGATTTTCGCCCCCTTCCCCACCCTATGATTCACTTCCGCTTCCATGGTTCCATCCGCTGCCAGATCCACTCCCAGATATCTAAAACACTTTACTTCCTCCAGTTTCTCTCCATTCAAACTTACCCCCCAATTCACTTGACCCTCAACCCTACTGTACCTAATAACCTTGCTCTTATTCACATTTACTCTTAACTTTCTTCTTCACACACTTTACCAAACTCAGTCACCAGCTTCTACAGTTTCTCACATGAATCAGCCACCAGCGCTATATCATCAGCGAACAACAACTGAGTCACTTCCCAAGCACTCTCATCCCCAACAGACTTCATACTTGCCCCTCTTTCCAAAACTCTTGCATTCACCTCCCTAACAACCCCATCCATAAACAAATTAAACAACCATGGAGACATAACACACCCCTGCCGCAAACCTACATTCACTGAGAAACAATCATTTTCCTCTCTTCCTACACGTACACATGCCTTACATCCTCGATAAAATCTTTTCACTGCTTCTAACAACTTGCCTCCCACACCATATGTTCTTAGTACCTTCCACAGAGCATCTCTATCAACTCTGTCATATGCCTTCTCCAGATCCATAAATGCTACATACAAATCCATTTGCTTTTCTCAGTATTTCTCACATACATTCTTCAAAGCAAACACCTGATACACACATACTCTACCACTTCTGATACCACTCTGCTCTTCCCCAATCTGATGCTCTGTACATGCCTTCACCCTCTCAATCAATACCCTGCCATATAATTTACCAGGAATACTCAACAAACTTATACCTCTGTAATTTGAGCACTCACTCTTATCCCCTTTGCCTTTGTACAATGGCGCTATGCACGCATTCCGCCAATCCTCAGGCACCTCACCATGAATCATACATACATTGAATAACCTTACCAACCAGTCAACAATACAGTCATCCCCTTTTTCAATAAATTCCACTGCAATGCTATCCAAACCTGGTGCCTTGCCGGCTTTCATCTTCCGCAAAGCTTTTACTACCTCTTCTCTGTTTACCAAATCATTTTCCCTAAGCCTCTCACCACCTCGACCAAAACACCCTATATGTGCCACTCTATCATCAAACACATTCAACAAACCTTCAAAATACTCAGTCCATCTTCTTCTCACATCACCACTGCTTGTTATCACCTCCCCATTAGCCACCTTCACTGAAGTTCCCATTTGCTCCCTTGTCTTACGCACTTTATTTACCTCCTTCCAGAACATCTTTTTATTCTCCCTAAATTTTAATGATACTCTCTCACCGCAACTCTCATTTGTCCTCTTTTTCACCTCTTGCACCTTTCTCTTGACCTCCTGTCTCTTTCTTTTATACATATCCCACTCATTCGCATTTTTTTCCTGCAAAAATCGTCCAAATGCCTCTCTCTTCTCTTTCACTAATAATATTACTTTATCCCACCACTCACTACCCTTTCTAATCAACCCACCTCCCACGCTTCTCATGCCACAAGCATCTTTTGCGCAAGCCATCACTGTTTCCCTAAATACATTCCATTCCTCCCCCACTCCCCTTACCTCCTTTGTGCTCACCTTTTTCCATTCTGTACTGGTACTTCCTCACAGAAGTCTCCTTCCCAAGCTCACTTACTCTCACCACCCTCTTCACCCCAACATTCTCTCTTCTTTTCTGAAAACACCTGCAAATCTCCACCTTCGCCTCCACAAGATAATGATCAGACATCCCTCCAGTTACACCTCTCAGCACATTAACATCCTAAATTCTCTCTTTCGCGCGCCTGTCAATTAACACGTAATCCAATAACTCTCTCTGGCCACCTCTCCTACTTACCTACGTATGCTTATTTATATTTCGCTTGTTAATCCAAGTATACCAATTATTCCCTCAACTGCCACATTACTCACCTTTGCATTCAAATCACCCATCACTATAACCCGGTCTTGTGCATCAAAACCACTAACACTCATTCAGCTGCTCCCAAAACACTTACCTCTCATGATCTTTCTTCTCATGCCCAGGTGCATATGCACCAATAATCACCCATCTCTCTCTATCAACTTTCAGTTTTACACATATTAATCTAGAATTTACTTTTTTACATTCTATCACATACTCTCACAACTCCTGTTTCAGGAGTAGTGCTACTCCTTCCCTTGCTCTTGTCTTCTCACTAACCCCTGACTTTATTCCCAAGACATTCCCAAACTACTCTTCCCCTTTACCCTTAAGCTTCGTTTCACTCAGAGCCAAAACATCTAGGTTCCTTTCCTCAAACATACTACCTATCTCTCCTTTTTTCACATCTTGGTTGCATACACACACATTTACATTTAGACACCGCAATCTGAGCCTACGAGGAGGATAAGCACTCCCCGCGTGACTCCTTCTTCTGTTTCCCATTTTAGAAAGTAAAAATACAAGGAGGGGAGGATTTCTGGCCCCCCGCTCCCGTCCTCTCTAGTCGTCTTCTACGACACGCGAGGAATGCGTGGGAAGTATTCTTTTTCCCCTATCCCTAGGGATTATATATATATATATATATATATATATATATATATATATATATATATATATATATATATATATATATATATATATATATATATATATATATATATATATATATATATATATATATATGCATATATATATATATATATATATATATATATATATATATATATATATATATATATATATATATATATATATATATATATATATATATATATATATATATATATATATATATATATATGTATATATATATATATATATATATATATATATATATATATATATATATATATATATATATATATATATATATATATATATATATATATATATATATATATATATATATATATATATATATATATATATGGATGGGAATGAATAAAGGCAGATAGTATGAATTATATACATGTGTATATATGTATATGTCTCTGTGTGTATACATATGTATACGTTGAGATGTATAGGTATGTATATTTGCGTGTGTGGACGTGTATTTATGTACATGTGTATATTATATATATATATATATATATATATATATATATATATATATATATATATATATATATATATATATATATATATATATATATATATATATATATATATATATTGGAAAGGATCAAAATTTTGCGCGATATTCATTTTAGTCAATGGGGAAAATGAAACACGATAAGTTCTCAAGTGCACTTTCGTGTACTAAAATCCGGGGAGACACAAGAGAGAAATATAAGTCAGTTGATGTACATCGAAGAGACATGGCTAGGACACCATTTGGTAAACATGAGATTGTCCAAAATATACAACGAACGTTCATAAATTTATCAATCTATAAATTTCATCAACAATAAAGTTATTAAATTTGTGTAGACCATCACAAATATTAAGATTATAATTCTTTGTGTATTTGATGATAGAAGATTCAATGATATTTCACTTGGCAATGGAGTTAGAATTGATAAATGAGATGGCATTACTCCAGTCAATACAATGATCATATTTTTTAACGTGATTAAACAAGGCATTTAATTTTTGTCCTGTTCTCATACTATATTTATGTTGCTTAAGTCTGACAGAAAGATCCTTACCAGTCTTATCAACATAAGATTTATCACAATTTCCACAAGGTACTTCATAAATGCATCCAAGAGAATTTTTTGGTGATTTCCTGATTAAGATATTCTTTATAGTATTAATTTTGCTAAAGGCAACATTTATATTAAAGGATATAAGCAATACGGGAAGTAAAGGGAAATTATTATTAAAAGGGAGAAATAAAAGATTCTTGGTGTCATTGGGAGGTTTGGGCTCAACTCTATGAAATGATTTCTTGGCTAACTTCAGGGATTTATCAATGAAAGATCTAAGGTACTTTACCTTAGATCCAATAAAATATATCCTCTCAAGCTTATCATCATTAAACTCTGGACTGCAAATACGTAATGCCCTAAGGAACATAGATTGAAATAATGATAATTTAACGCTGTCATGTTGAGATGAGTAATAATGGATATATGAGCATACATTGATGGGTTTTTTGTATATGCTAAACTTAAACTTGTTTCCTTGCCTATGGATCATGCAATATAAAAATGGTACCATACCATTATATTTATTTTGTACACTAAATTTGATTGTAGGTACTAAATTGTTAAGTAAGAGGAGAAGTTTTTGTTAATTTTCATTTATTGGCCAAACACAAAGAACATCATCTACATACCTAAACCAAATTGCATTAGAAGGTAAGATATCCTTTAGTAATTTTGTTTCAAAAAATTCCGTATAAAGATTACTTAGCACAGGTGAAAGAGCACTACCAATTGCAATACCAAATTTTTGAGCATGATAATCTCCATTGAATTGAAATACACAGTCATTAATACACAATGTTTTCATTTCAGTGAAAACAGACTTTGAAACAGGTAAATGAATATCATCCAAGACATCAAATAAATATTCTAGAAGGTCATCAACTGGAATTTTAGTGAAAAGTGAGGAAAAATCAAAGCTAACTTGCTTGAAATCAAAATTAACATCGATATTGTTTTGCTTGTTGACTAAATCTACATTGTTCATGATATTAGAATTTGATACCTTACCCGCTAAAGGGCTTAATAAAGAAACTAACCATTTTGACAGTTTATATGTGATGGAGCCTACTGAACTCACTATAGGTCTTGCTGGAAAATTCTGTTTATGTGTTTTGATAAGTCCATACATATATGGCAATGAAGGCGACAAAGATGATAAAATTTCCATAACAGAACTGTTACCTTTCAACAACAACTTACAGATATTAATTTCATCATTACTTAGATTACTGTATTTCTCTGAAATTGCAAATAGACTTTGTGACATCAACACAGCTTGATTCCCTGTTAGAGCACACAAAAGTTAAACCATAGCCTAATGCACACAAGGAATCCTTATTTAGTAGTTTATTAGACAGGTTTACCACAAAAGATCGGTTTGTGTTCTTGCTCCAGTCACTGTTTTTAAGAAGATGGTCCAACTTACAATTTAGTGACATTTGTAGCCTATTACGTTCTTTCCTTAATCTATCACAGCAATAGTCCAACATCCGGCTCTTCCAATGTGTCGGTATTGCCATTTGAAAGGTACGTTTCCTCTTTCTTGAAATGCGAAAAGCCTCCTCCATTTCAGGTTTATTTAATTCAGTGTTTTTCTTTTGTGGTAAACCTCTCTAATAAAGAACTAGATAAGGATTGCCTGTGTGCATTAGGCTATGGCTTAAGTTTTGCGTGCTCTAACAGGGAAGCCAGCTGTGTTGATGTTACAAAGTCTTTTTGTAATTTAGAGAAATACAGTAATTCAAATAATGATGAAATCAATATCTGTAAGGGTTTAGTGTATGCCAGTTTGTCAAAACCAGTGGAACCTAATTGCCCTAAAAGATTTATAAGAGTTATTAACACCTTAGAAAAAAGACAGGGATATACATATTACTAAAGCACATAAGGTTAACACTGTTGTGATTTTAGACAAAAATAACTATTCATCTAAAATCAATGATCTTCTAAAACATGACACAACATATTCTAAGCATAGTAAAAATCCCTTAGAAGCAGTGATTTCTCATTTCAATAAAAACATGAAGTTGTTCTTGAAAGGTAATAGTTCTCTTATCAAAAGTTTGTCATCTTTGTCCCCTTCACTGCCATATATGTACGGACTTATCAAAAGACATAAATAGAATTTTCCAGCAAGACCTAAAGTGAGTTCAGTAGGCTTCATCACATATAAATAGCCAAAATGGTTAGTTTCTTTATTAAGCCCTTTAGTGGGTAAAGTATTAAATTCTAATATAATGAACAATGTAGACTTAGTCAACAAGCTAAACGATGTCAATGTTAATTTTGATTTCAAGCAAGTTAGCTTTCATGTTTCCTCACTTTTCACTAAAGTTCCAGTTGATGACCTTTCAGAATATTTATTTGATGTCTTGGATGATATTCATTTATATGTTTCAAAGTCTGTTTTCATTGAACTAATAAAATTGTGTATAAAAGACTGTGTATTTCAATTCAATGGAGATTATTATGCTCAAAAATTTGGCTTGGCAATGGGTAACCCTCTTTCACCTGTACAAAGAAATCTCCATCAGCTGATGGAGCTTTGTATGTTCTATGAAGGTGCGCGTTCATATACACTTTATTGGTATTCATATAACTCCGCGTTGTACAGTCAGGTTCGGTAAAACGCTCTCAGCTGGCTATGTGTTCTGTTCGGAAACAATCGATAGACCCCGTTGCTCACCATAGTGAGACGAAGGGTATTCGAGTACTTAGTATTTCGAATAGTTGTTTCCTATTACACAGTCCCTTAGCCTAGCGGTTAGCATGCCTGCCTCTTGCACAAGGGGTCCCAGGTTCGATCCTGGCTGATGGAGCTTTGTATGTTCTATGAAGGTGCGCGTTCATATACACTTTATTCGTATTCATATAACTCCGCGTTGTACAGTCAGGTTCGGTAAAACGCTCTCAGCTGGTTATGTGTTCTGTTCGGAAACAACCGATAGACCCCGTTGCTCACCATAGTGAGACGAAGGGTATTCGAGCACTTAGTATTTCGAATAGTTGTTTCCTATCATACAGTCCCTTAGCCTAGCGGTTAGCATGCCTGCCTCTTGCACAAGGGGTCCCAGGTTCGAACCTGGCTGATGGAGCTTTGTATGTTCTATGAAGGTGCGCGTTCATATACACTTTATTCGTATATATATATATATATATATATATATATATATATATATATATATTGCTTGCTTTGTCGCAGTCTCCCGCGTTAGCAAGGTAGCGGAAGGAAACAGACGAAAGAATGGCCAAACCCACCCACATACAAATGTATATACATACAGGTCCACACACGCAAATATACGTACTTGTACATCTCAATGTACATATATATATATATATATATATATATATATATATATATATATATATATATATATATATATATATATATATATATATACACACACAGACATATACATATATACACATGTACATAATTCATAATTTCTGCCTTTATTCCCATCGCCACCTCGCCACACATGGAATAACAACCCCCTCCCCCCTCATATGTGCGAGGTAGCGCTAGGAAAAGACAACAAAGGCCCCATTCGTTCACACTCAGTCTCTAGCTGTCATGTAATAATGCACCGAAACCACAGCTCCCTTTCCACATCCAGGCCCACAGACTCTCCATGGTTTACCTCAGACGCTTCACATGCTCTGGTTCAATCCATTGACAGCACGTCGAATCCCGGTATACCACATCGTTCCAATTCACTCTATTCCTTGCGCGCCTTTCACCCTCCTCCATGATCAGGCCCCGATCACTCAAAATCTTTTTCAATCCATCTTTCCCCCTCGAGTTTGGTCTCCCACTTCTCCTTGTTCCCTCCACCTTTGAGACATATATACTCTTGGTCAATCTTTCCTCACTCATTCTCTCCATGTGACCAAACCATTTCAAAACAACCTCTTCTGATCTCTCAACCACACTCTTTATTTCCACATATCTCTCTTACCCTTATATTACTTACTCGGTCAAACCACCTCACACCACATATTGTCCTCAAACTTCTCATTTCCAGCACATCCACCCTAAAACACACAACTCTATCCATAGCCCACGCCTCGCAGCCATACAACATTGTTGGAACCACTATTACTTCAATCATACCCATTTTTGCTTTCCGAGATAATGTTCTCGACTCTGAAACATTCTTCAAGGCAGAATTTTCGCCCCCTCCCCACCCTACCCCCACCCTATGATTCACTTCCGCTTCCATGGTTCCATCCACAGCCAGATCCACTCCCAGATATCTAAAACACTTTACTTCCTCCAGTTTTTCTCCATTCAAACTTACCTTCCAATTGACTCGACCCTCAAACCTACTGTACATAATAACCTTGCTCTTATTCACATTTACTCTTAACTTTCTTCTTTCACACACTTTACCAAACTCAGTCACCAGCTTCTGCAGTTTCTCACATGAATCAGCCACCAGCGCTCTATCATCAGGGAACAACAACTGACTCATTTCCCAAGCTCTCTCATCCACAACCGACTGCATACTTGTCCCTCTTTCGAAAACTCTTGCATTCACCTCCCTAACAACCCGATCCATAAACAAATTAAAAAACCATGGAGACATCACCCACCACTGCCGCAAACGTACATTTACTGAGAACCAATCACTTTCCTCTCTTCCCACTTGTACACATGCCTTACATCCTCGATAAAAACTTTTCACTGCTTCTAACAACCTGCATCCCACACCATATATTCTTAATACCTTCCACAGAGCATCTCTATCAACTCTATCATATGCCTTCTCCAGATCCATAGATGCTGCATACAAATCCATTTCCTTTTCTAAGTATTTCTCCCATATATTCTTCAAAGCAAACACCTAATCCACACATCCTCTATAACTTCTGAAACCACACTGCCCTTCCCCAATCTGATTCTCTGTACATGCCTTCTCAATCAATACCCTCACATATACTTTAACAGGAATACTCAGCAAAATTATACCTCTGTAATTTGAGCACTCACTCTTATCCCCTTTGCCTTTGTACAATGGTATTATGCAAGCATCTCCGCCAATCCTCAGGCACCTCACCATGAATCATACATACATTAAATAACATTACCAACCAGTCAACAATACAGTCACCCCCTTTTTTAATAAATTCCACTGCAATACCATCCAAACTTGCTGCCTTGCCGGCTTTCATCTTCCTCAAAGCTTTTACTACCTCTTCTTTGTTTACCAAATAATTTTCCCTAACCCTCTCACTTTGCACACCACTTCGACCAAAAACACCCTATATCTGCCACTCTATCATCAAACACATTCAACAAACCTTCGAAATACTCACTCCATCTCCTTCTCACATCACCACTACTTGTTATCACCTCCCCATTAGCGACTTTCACTGAAGTTCCAATTTGCTCCCTTGTCTTACGCACTTTATTTACCTCCTTCCAGAACATCTTTTTATTCTCCCTGAAATTTAATGATACTCTCTCACCCCAACTCTCATTTGCCCTCTTTTTCACCTCTTGCACCTTTCTCTTGACCTCCTGTCTCTTTCTTTTATACATCTCCCACTCAATTGCATTTTTTCCCTGCAAAAATCGTCCAAATGCCTCTCTCTTCTCTTTCACTAATAATCTTACTTCTTCATCCCACCACTCAGTATCCTATCTAATCAACCCATCTCCCACGCTTCTCATGCCACAAGCATCTTTTGCGCACTCAATCACTGATTCCCTAAATACATCCCATTCCTCCCCCACTCCCCTTACTTCGATTGTTCTCACCTTTTTCCATTCTGTACTCAGTCTCTCCTGGTACTTCCTCACACAAGTCTACTTCCCAAGCTCACTTACTCTCCCCACCTTCTTCACCCCAACATTCACTCTTCTTTTCTGAAAACCCATACAAATCTTCACCTTAGCCTCCACAAGATAATGATCAGACATCCATCCAGTTGCACCTCTCAGCACATTAACATCCAAAAGTCTCTCTTTCGCGCGCCTGTCAATTAACACGTAATCCGATAACAATCTCTGGCCATCTCTCCTACTTACATACGTATACTTATGTATATCTCGCTTTTTAAACCAGGTATTCCCAATCACCAGTGCTTTTTCAGCACATAAACCTACAAGCTCTTAACCATTTCCATTTACAACGCTGAACACCACATGTGTACCAATTATTCCCTCAACTGCCACATTACTCACCTTTGCATTCAAATCACCCATCAGTATAACCCGGTCTTGTGCATCAAAACCACTAACACACTCATTCAGCTGCTCCCAAAATACATGCCTCTCATGATCTTTCTTCTCATGCCCAGGTGCATATGCACCAATAATCACCCATCTCTCTCCATCAACTTTCAGTTTTACCCATATTAATCGAGAATTTACTTTCTTACATTCTATCACATACTCCCACAACTCCCGTTTCAGGAGTACTGCTACTCCTTCCCTTGCTCTTGTCCTCTCACTAACCCCTGACTTTACTCCCAAGACATTTCCAAACCACTCTTCCCCTTTACCCTTGAGCTTCGTTTCACTCCGAGCCAAAACATCCAGGTTCCTTTCCTCAAAGATGCTACCTATCTCTCCTTTTCCCCATCTTGGTTACATCCACACACATTTAGACACCCCAATCTGAGTCTACGAGGAGGATGAGCACTCCCCGCGTGATTCCTTCTGTTTCCCATTTTTAGAAAGTTAAAATACAAGGAGGGGAGGATTTCTGGCCCCCCGCTCCCGTCCCCTCTAGTCGACTTCTACATGTGAGGAATGAGTGGGAAGTATTCTTTTACCCCTATCCCCAGGGATAATATATATATATATATATATATATATATATATATATATATATATATATATATATATATATATTTATATATATAATTTTTTTTTTTTTTTATACTTTGTCGCTGTCTCCCGCGTTTGCGAGGTAGCGCAAGGAAACAGACGAAAGAAATGGCCCAACCCCCCCCCATACACATGTATATACATACGTCCACACACGCAAATATACATACCTACACAGCTTTCCATGGTTTACCCCAGACGCTTCACATGCCTTGATTCAATCCACTGACAGCACGTCAGCCCCGGTATACCACATCGCTCCAATTCACTCTATTCCTTGCCCTCCTTTCACCCTCCTGCATGTTCAGGCCCCGATCACACAAAATCTTTTTCACTACATCTTTCCACCTCCAACCTGGTCTCCCTCTTCTCCTCGTTCCCTACACCTCCGACACATATATCCTCTTGGTCAATCTTTCCTCACTCATTCTCTCCATGTGCCCAAACCACTTCAAAACACCCTCTTCTGCTCTCTCAACCACGCTCTTTTTATTTCCACACATCTCTCTTAACCTTACGTTACTCACTCGATCAAACCACCTCACACCACACATTGTCCTCAAACATCTCATTTCCAGCACATCCATCCTCCTGCGCACAACTCTATCCATAGCCCACGTCTCGCAACCATACAACATTGCTGGAACCACTATTCCTTCAAACATACCCATTTTTGCTTTCCGAGATAATGTTCTCGACTTTCACACATTCTTCAAGGCTCCCAGAATTTTCGCCCCCTCCCCCACCATATGATCCAATTCCGCTTCCATGGTTCCATCCGCTGCCAGATCCACTCCCAGATATCTAAAACACTTCACTTCCTCCAGTTTTTCTCCATTCAAACGCACCTCCCAATTGACTTGACCCTCAACCCTACTGTACCTAATAACCTTGCTCTTATTCACATTTACTCTTAACTTTCTTCTTTCACACACTTTACGAAACTCAGTCACCAGCTTCTGCAGTTTCTCACATGAATCAGCCACCAGCGCTGTATCATCAGCGAACAACAACTGACTCACTTCCGAAGCTCTCTCATCCCCAACAGACTTCATACTTGCCCCTCTTTCCAAAACTCTTGCATTTACCTCCCTAACAACCCCATCCATAAACAAATTAAACAACCATGGAGACATCACACACCCCTGCCGCAAACCTACATTCACTGAGAACCAATCACTTTCCTCTCTTCGTACACGTACACATGCCTTACATCCTCGAAGTATATATATATATATATATATATATATATATATATATATATATATATATATATATATATATATATATATATATATATATATATATATATATATATATATATATATATATATATATATATATATATATATATATATATATATATATATATATATATATATATATATATTATCCCTGGGGATAGGGGATTAAGAATACTTCCCACGTATTCCCTGCTTGTCGTAGAAGGTGACTAAAAGCGGAGGGAGCGGGGGGCTGGAAATCCTCCCCTCTCTTTTTCTTTTTAATTATCCAAAAGAAGGAACAGAAGGGGCCAGGTGAGGATATTCCAAAAAATGCCCAGTCCTCTGTTCTTAACGCTACCTCGCTAACGCGGGAAATGGCGAATAGTTTAAAAGAAAGAAAGAAAGATATATATATATATATATATATATATATATATATATATATATATATATATATATATATATATATATATATGTATTTTTTTTTCTTTCTTTCTTTCATGCTATTCGCTATTTCACGCATTAGCGAGGTAGCGTTAAGAACAGAGGACTGGACTTTTGAGGGGATGTCCTCACCTGGCCCCCATTCTCTGTTCCTTCTTTTTTTAAAATAATAAAAAAAAATAACGAGAAGGGAGGATTTCCACCCTACCGCTCCCTTCCCTTTTAGTCGCGTTCTACAACACTCAGGGAATACGTGGGAAGTATTATTTTCCCTTTGGATGGTATTGCAGTGGAATTTATTAAAAAAGGGGGTGACTGTATTTTGGACTGATTGGTAAGGTTATTTAATGTATGTATGACTCATGGTGAGGTGCCTGAGGATTGGCGGAATGCGTGCATAGTGCCATTGTAGAAAGGCAAAGGGGATAAGAGTGAGTGCTCAAATTACAGAGGTATAAGTTTGTTGAGTATTCCTGGTAAATTATATGGGAGGGTATTGATTGAGAGGGTGAAGGGCATGTACAGAGCATCAGATTGGGGAAGAGCAGTGTGGTTTCAGAAGTGGTAGAGGATGTGTGGATCAGGTGTTTGCTTTGAAGAATGTATGTGAGAAATACTTAGAAAAGCAAATGGATTTGTATGTAGCATTTATGGATATGGAGAAGGCATATGATAGAGTTGATAGAGATGCTCTGTGGAAGGTATTAAGAATATATGGTGTGGGAGGAAAGTTGTTAGAAGCAGTGAAAAGTTTTTATCGAGGATGTAAGGCATGTGTACGTGTAGGAAAAGAGGAAAGTGATTGGTTCTCAGTGAATGTAGGTTTGCGGCAGGGGTGTGTGATGTCTCCATGGTTGTTTAATTTGTTTATGGATGGGGTTGTTAGGGAGGTAAATGCAAGAGTTTTGGAAAGAGGGGCAAGTATGAAGTCTGTTGGGATGAGAGAGCTTGGGAAGTGAGTCAGTTGTTGTTCGCTGATGATACAGCGCTGGTGGCTGATTCATGTGAGAAACTGCAGAAGCTGGTGACTGAGTTTGGTAAAGTGTGTGGAAGAAGAAAGTTAAGAGTAAATGTGACTAAGAGCAAGGTTATTAGGTACAGTAGGGTTGAGGGTCAAGTCAATTGGGAGGTGAGTTTGAATGGAGAAAAACTGGAGGAAGTGAAGTGTTTTAGATATCTGGGAGTGGATCTGGCAGCGGATGGAACCATGGAAGCGGAAGTGGATCATAGGGTGGGGGAGGGGGCGAAAATTCTGGGGGCCTTGAAGAATGTGTGGAAGTCGAGAACATTATCTCGGAAAGCAAAAATGGGTATGTTTGAAGGAATAGTGGTTCCAACAATGTTGTATGGTTGCGAGGCGTGGGCTATGGATAGAGTTGTGCGCAGGAGGATGGATGTGCTGGAAATGAGATGTTTGAGGACAATGTGTGGTGTGAGGTGGTTTGATCGAGTGAGTAACGTAAGGGTAAGAGAGATGTGTGGAAATAAAAAGAGCGTGGTTGAGAGAGCAGAAGAGGGTGTTTTGAAGTGGTTTGGGCACATGGAGAGAATGAGTGAGGAAAGACTGACCAAGAGGATATATGTGTCGGAGGTGGAGGGAACGAGGAGAAGAGGGAGACCAAATTGGAGGTGGAAAGATGGAGTGAAAAAGATTTTGTGTGATCGGGGCCTGAACATGCAGGAGGGTGAAAGGAGGGCAAGGAATAGAGTGAATTGGAGCGATGTGGTATACCGGGGTTGACGTGCTGTCAGTTGATTGAATCAAGGCATGTGAAGCGACTGGGGTAAACCATGGAAAGCTGTGTAGGTATGTATATTTGCGTGTGTGGACGTATGTATATACATGTGTATGGGGGGGGGGTTGGGCCATTTCTTTCGTCTGTTTCCTTGCGCTACCTCGCAAACGCGGGAGACAGCGACAAAGTATAATAAAAATAATATATAAAATATATATATATATATATATATATATATATATATATATATATATATATATATATATATATATATATATATATATATATATATATATATATATATATATATATATATATTCCTGTGAGTGCACGGGGAAAATGAAACACGAAAAGTTCCCAAGTGCACTTTCGTGTAATAATCACACCATCAGGGGAGACACAATTGAGAAATATAAGTCAGTTAATATATATCGAAGAGACGAAGCTAGGACGCCTTTTGGTAAACATGAGATCGTCCAAAACATACAACAAGCGTTCATAAACTTATCATTTTACAAATCTTATCAATAATAAAGTTATCTAATTTGTACAGACCATCACTAATATTAAGATTATAATTCTTTGTGTATTTAATAATAGAAGATTCAATGATATTTCTCTTGGTAATAGAGTTAGAGTTAACAACTGAAATGGGGTTACTCCAGTCAATACAATGATCATAGTTTTTAACATGATTAAACAAGGCATTTGATTCTTGTCCCGTTCTTATACTATATTTATGTTGCTTAAGTCTAACAGAAAGATCGTTACCAGTCTGACCAACATAAAATTTATCACAGTTTCCACAAGGAACTTTATTGATGCAACCAAGAGAATTTTCTGGTGAATTCCTGATTAAGATATTCTTTATAGTGTTATTGTTGCTAAAGGCAACATTTACATTAAAGGATTTAAGCAACATGTGAAGCAAAGTGAAATTATTATTCAAAGGGAGAACTAAAAGATACTTGGTGTCAATGGGAGGTTTGGGCTCAACTCTATTAAGTGATTTCTTTGCTAACTTAAGGGATTTATCAATGAAAGATCTAGGGTACTTTAGCTTAGATCTAATAGAATACATCTTCTCAAACTCATCATCAATAAACTCTGGACTGCAAATACGTAATGCCCTTAGGAACATAGATTGTAATGATGATAATTTAACTTTGTCATGTTGAGATGAGTCCCATTTGTTCCCTTGTCTTACGCACTTTATTTACCTCCTTTCAAAACATCTTTTTATTCTCCCTAAAATTTAATGATAATCTCTCATCCCAACTATCATTTGCCCTCTTTTTCACCTCTTACACCTTTCTCTTGACCTCCTGCCTCTTTCTTTTATACATCTCGCATTCATTTGCATTATTTCCCAGGAAAAATCGTCCAAATGTCTCTCTCTTGTCTTTCACTAATAGTCTTACTTTTTCATCCCACCACTCACTACCCTTTCTAATCTGCCCACCTTCCAAGCTACTCACACCACAAGTATCTTATATATATATATATATATATATATATATATATATATATATATATATGTATATATATATATATATATATATATATATATATATATATATATATATATATATATATATATATATATATATATATATATATATATATATATATATGTATATATATATTGGAAAGGATCACAATTTTGCGCGTAATCAAGATATTCCTATGAGTTCACGGGGAAAATGAAACACGAAAAGTTCCCAAGTGCACTTTCGTGTAATAATCACATCATCAGGGGAGACACTAGAGAGAAATATAACAGTCAGTTGATATATATCGAAGAGACGAAGCTAGGACGCCATTTGGGAAACGTGATTGTCCAAAACATACAACGAGCGTTCATAAACTTATCATTTTACAAATCCTATCAACAATAAAGTTATCTAATTTGTACAGACCATCACTAATATTACGATTATAATTCTTTCTGTATTTAATAATAGAAGATTCAATGATATTTCTCTTGGTAATAGAGTTAGAGTTAACAACTGAGATGGCGTTACTTAATTCAATACAATGTGCAATACAATGATATTGCTATGATGAATTAAGGGAAGAACGCAATAGGCTACTAGTGTTACTAAATCGTAAGCTCGACCATCTTATTGAAAACAGCGACTGGACCAAGAACACAAACCCATCTTTTGTGGTAAACCTGTCTAAATAACTAGATAAAGATTCCTTGTGTGCATTAGGCTATGGTTTAAGTTTTGTGTGCTCTAACAGAGAAACCAGCTGTGTTGATGTCACAAAGTCTTTTTGTAATTTAGAAAAATACAGTGATTTAAGTAATGATATTGATATTTGCAAGGGTTTAGTGTATGCCAGTTTGTCAAAACCAGTGGAAGCTAATTCCCCTAAAAGATTCCTAAGAGCTATTAACACCTTAAAAATAGACAAGGATATACATATTACCAAAGCAGTTAAGGCTAACACTGTTGTGATTTTAGACAAAAGTAACTATTTATCTAAAATGAATGATCTTCTAAATGATAACAACATATTCTAAACTTAGTAAAAATCCTTTAGAAGCTGTTAATTCTCACTTCAATAAAGAAATGAAGTTGTTGTTGAAAGGTAACATTTCTCTTATCAAAAATTTGTCATCTTTATCCCCTTCACTGCCATATATGTATCGACTTATCAAAACGCATAAACAAAATTTTTCCAGCAAGACCTATAGCGAGTTCAGTAGGCTCCATCACATATAAATTATCAAAATGGTTAGTTTCCTTATTAAGTCCTTGAGTGGGTAAGGTATCAAATTCTAATATCATGAACAATGTAGATTTAGTCAACAAGCTAAATAATATCAATATTGATTTTGATTTCAAACTAGTTAGCTTTGATGTTTCCTCACTTTTCACTAAAGTTCTAGTTGATGACCCTCTAGAATATTTATTTGATGTCTTGGATGATATTCATTTACCTGTTTCAAAGTCTAATTTCATTGAACTGATAAAATTGTGTATAAAAGACTGCGTATTTCAATTTAATGGAGATTATTATGCTCAAAAATTTGTTATGGCAATGGGTAACCCTCATTCATCTGTACTAAGTAATCTTTGTATGGAATTTTTTGAAAGAAAATTACTAAAGGATATCTTACCTTTTAATGCAATTTGGTTTAGGTATGTAGATGTTGTTCTTTGTGTTTGGCCAATAAATGATAATTTACAAATATTTCTCCCCTTACTTAACAATTTAGTACCTTCCTTCAAATTTACTGTAGAAAATGAAAATAATGGTATGTTACCATTTTTAGATTGCATGATCCATAGACAAGGAAACAAGTTTAAGTTTAGCATATACAGAAAACCCACTAATGTATGCTCATATATCATTATTACTCATCTCAACATGACAGTTAAATTATCATTATTTCAATCTATGTTCCTAAGGGCATTACGTATTTGCAGTACAGAGTTTATTGATGATGAGTTTGAGAAGATATATTCTATTGGATCTAAGTTAAACTACGCTAGATCTTTCATTGATAAATCCCTTAAGTTACCAAAGAAATCATTTCATAGAGTTGAGTCCAAACCTCCCATTGACACCAAGAATCTTTTAGTTCTCCCTTTTCATAATAATTTCACTTTGCTTCCCATGTTGCTTAAATCATTTAATGTAAATGTTGCCTTTAGCAACAATAATACTATAAAGTATATCTTAATCAGGAATTCACCAGAAAATTCTCTTGGTTGCATCTAGAAAGTTCCTTGTGGAAACTGTAGTAAATTATATTTTGGTCAGACTGGTAAGGATCTTTCTGTTAGACTTAAGCAACATAAATATAGTATAAGAACAGGACAATAATAAAATGCCTTGTTTAATCATGTTAAAAACTATGATCAATGTATTGACTGGAGTAACGCCATCTCAGCTGTTAGCTCTAAATCTGTTACCAAGAGAAATATAATTGAATCTTCCATTATCAAATACACAAAGAATTATAAACTTAATATTAGTGATGGTCAGTACAAATTAGATAACTTTATTGTTGATAAGATTTGTAAAATGATAAGTTTATGAACGCTCGTTGTATGTTTTGGACAATCACATGTTTACCAAATCGCGTCCTAGCTTCGTCTCTTCGATGTATATCAACTGACTGTTATATTTGTCTCTTGTGTCTCCCCTGATGATATGATTATTACAGGAAAGTGCAATTGGGAGCTTTTCGTGTTTCATTTTCCCCGTGGATTCAGGAATATATATATATATATATATATATATATATATATATATATATATATATATATATATATATATATATATATATATATATATATATATATATATATATTATCCCTGGGGATAGGGGATTAAGAATACATCCCACGTATTCCCTGCGTGTCGTAGAAGGCGACTAAAAGGGGAGGGAGCGGGGGGCTGGAAATCCTCCCCTCTCTCTTTTTTTTTTTTTTTTTTTTTTTTTTTTAAAAGAAGGAACAGAGGGGGCCAGGTGAGGATATTCCAAAAAAGGCCCAGTCCTCTGTTCTTAACGCTACCTCGCTATCGCGGGAAATGGCGAATAGTATGAAAAAAAAAAAAAAAAAAAATATATATATATATATATATATATATATATATATATATATATATATATATATATATATATATATATATATATATATATATATATATATATATATATATATATATATATATATATATATATATATATATATATATATATATATATATATATATATATATATATATATATATATATATATATATATATATATATATATATATATATATATATATATATTATTGGATTGCGTGCGAAAGAGAGACTTATGGATGTTAATATGCTGAGAGGTGCAACTGGAGGGATTTCTAATCATTATCTTGTGGAGGCTAAGGTGTAGATTTGTGTGGGTTTTCAGAAAAGAAGAGTGAATGTTGGGGTGAAGAGGGTGGTGAGAGTAAGTGAGCTTGGGAAGGAGACTTGTGTGAGGAAGTAACAGGAGAGACTGAGTACAGAATGGAAAAAGGTGAGAACAATGGAAGTAAGGGGAGTGGGGGAGGAATGGGATGTATGTAGGGAATCAGTGATGGATTGCGCAAAAGATGCTTGTGGCACGAGAAGCGTGGGAGGTGGGTTGATTAGAAAGGGTAGTGAGTAGAAGTAAGATTATTAGTGAAACAGAAGAGAGAGGCATTTGGACGATTTTTGCAGGAAAAAAATGAAATTGAGTGGAAGATGTATAAAAGAAAGAGACAGGAGGTCAAGAGAAAGGTGCAAGAGGTGAAAAAGAGGGCAAATGAGAGTTGGGTGAGGGAGTATCATTAAATTTTAGGGAGAATAAAAAGATGTTCTGGAAGGAGGTAAATAAAGTGCGTAAGACAAGGGAGCAAATGGGAACTTCAGTGAAGGGCGCTAATGGGGAGGTGATAACAATTAGTGGTGATGTGAGAAGGAGATGGAGTGAGTATTTTGAAGGTTTATTAAATGTGTTTGATGATAGAGTGGCAGATATAGGGTGTTTTGGTCGAGGTGGTGTGCAAAGTGAGAGGGTTAGGGAAAATGATTTGGTAAACAAAGAAGAGGTAGTAAAATCTTTGCGGAAGATGGAAGCCGGCAAGGCAGTAGGTTTGGATGGTATTGCAGTGGAATTTATTAAAAAAGGGGGTGACTGTATTGTTGACCGGTTGGTAAGGTTATTCAATGTATGCATGACTCATGATGAGGTGCCTGAGGATTAGCGAAATGCGTGCATAGTGCCGTTGTATAAAGGCAAAGGGGATAAGAGTGAGTGCTCAAATTACAGAGGTATAAGTTTGTTGAGTATTCCTGGTAAATTATATGGGAGGGTATTGATTGAGAGAGTGAAGGCATGTACAGAGAATCAGATTGGGGAAGAGCAGTGTGGTTTCAGAAGTGGTAGAGGATGTGTGGATCAGGTGTTTGCTTTGAAGAATGTATATGAGAAATACTTAGAAAAGCAAATGGATTTGTATGCAGCATTTATGGATCTGGAGAAGCATATGGTAGAGTTGATAGAGATGCTCTGTGGAAGGTATTAAGAATATATGGTGTGGGAGGCAGGTTGTTAGAAGCAGTGAAAAGTTTTTATCGATGATGTAAGGCATGTGTACGTGTAGGAAGAGAGGAAAGTGATTGGCTCTCAGTGAATGTAAGTTTGCGGGAGGGGTGTGTGATGTCTCCATTGTTGTTTAATTTGTTTATGGACGGGGTTGTTAGGGAGGTGAATGCAAGAGTTTTGGAAAGAGGGGCAAAAATGAAGTCTGTTGTGGATGAAAGAGCTTGGGAAGTGAGTCAGTTGTTGTTCGCTGATGATACAGCGCTAGTGGCTGATTCATGTGAGAAACTGCAGAAGCTGGTGACTGAGTTTGGTAAAGTGTGTGAAAGAAGAAAGTTAAGAGTAAATGTGAATAAGAGCAAGGTTATTAGGTATAGTAGGGTTGAGGGTCAAGTCAATTGGGAGGTAAGTTTGAATGGAGCAAAACTGGAGGAAGTAAAGTGTTTTAGATATCTGGGAGTGGATCTGGCAGAGGATGGAACCATGGAAGCGGAAGTGAATCATAGGGTGGGGGAGGGGACAAAATCCTTGGAGCCTTGAAGAATGTGTGGAAATCGAGAACATTATCTCCGAAAGGAAAAATGGGTATGTTTGAAGGAATAGTGGTTCCAACAATGTTGTATTGTTGCGAGGCGTGGGCTATGGATAGAGTTGTGCGCAGGAGGGTGGATGTGCTGGAAATGAGATGTTTGAGGACAATGTGTGGTGTGAGGTGGTTTGATCGAGTAAGTAATGTAAGGGTAAGAGAGATGTGTGGAATTAAAAAGAGCGTGGTTGAGAGAGCAGAAGAGCGTGTTTTGAACTGATTTGGGCACATGGAGAGAATGAGTGAGGAAAGATTGACCAAGAGGATATAAGTGTCGGAGGTGGAGGGAACGAGGAGAAGTGGGAGATTTTGAATGTTCGGGGCATGAACATGCAGGAGGGTGAAAGGCGGGCGAGGAATAGAGTGAATTGGATGGATTTGGTATACCGGGGTCGACGTGATGTCAGTATATTGAATCAGGGCATGTGAAGCGTCTGGGGAAAACCATGGAAAGTTGTGTGGGGCCTGGATGTGGAAAGAGAGCTGTGGTTTCGGGCATAATTGCATGACAGCTAGAGACTGAGTTTGAACGAATGGGGCCTTTGTTGTCTTTTCCTAGCGCTACCTCGCACACATGAGGGGGGAGGGGGATTGTATTCCATGTGTGACGAGGTGGCGATGGGAATGAATAAAGGCAGACAGTGTGAATTGTGTGCATGGGTATATATGTATGTGTCTGTGTATGTATATATATGTATACATTGAGATGTATAGGTATGTATATTTGCGTGTGTGGACGTGTATGTATATACATATGTATGGGGGTGGGTTGGGCCATTTCTTTCGTCTGTTTCCTTGCGCTACCTCGCTAACGCGAGAGACAGAGACAAAGCTAAATAGATAAATAATAAATAAATAAATAAATATGGGAAAAAATACAGGCAAACAGTATGAATTATGTACATGTGTATATATGTATATGTCTGTGTGTGTATATATATGTGTACATTGAGATGTATTGGTATGTATATTTGCATGTGTGGAAGTGTATATATATACATGTGTATGTGGGTGAGTTCGGTCATTCTTTCGTCTGTTTCCTTGCGCTACCTCGCTAACGCGGGAGACAGCGACTAAGCAAAATAAATAAATATATATATATATATATATATATATATATATATATATATATATATATATATATATATATATATATATATATATATATATTCTATTGTCAAATACACAAAAAATTATAATCTTAATATTAGCGATGGTCTGTACAAATTAGATAACTTTATTGTTGATAAGATTTGTAAAATGATAAGTTTATGAACGCTCGTTGTATGTTTTGGACAATCATATGTTTGCCAAAAGGCGTCGTAGCTTCTTCTCTTCAATGTATATGATCTGACTGTTATGTTTCTCTCCTGTGACTCCCTTGATGATGTGATTTTTATACGAAAGTGCACTTGGGAACTTTTCGTGTTTCATTTTCTCCGTGGACTCATAGGAATACATATATATATATATATATATATATATATATATATATATATATATATATATATATATATATATATATATATATATATATATATATATATATATATATATATATATATATATATATATATATATATATATATATATATATATATATATATATATATATATATATGTATATATATATATATATATATATTTATATATATTTATATATTTATATATTTTTTATTTTTTTTTTTATTATACTTTGTCGCTGTCTCCCGCGTTTGCGAGGTAGCGCAAGGAAACAGACGAAAGAAATGGCCCAACCACCCCCCCCCCCCCATACACATGTATATACATACGTCCACACACGCAAATATACATACCTACACAGCTTTCCATGGTTTACCCCAGACGCTTCACATGCCCTGATTCAATCCACTGACATCACGTCAACCCCGGTATACCACATCGCTACAATTCACTCTATTCCTTGCCCTCCTTTCACCCTCCTGCATCTTCAGGCCCCGATCCCACAAAATCTTTTTCACTCCATCTTTCCACCTCCAATTTGGTCTCCCTCTTCTCCTCGTTCCCTTCACCTGCGACACATATATCCTCTTGGACAATCTTTCCTCACTCATTCTCTCCATGTGCCCAAACCACTTCAAAACACCCTCTTCTGCTCTCTCAACCACGCTCTTTTCATTTCCACACATCTCTCTTACCCTTACATTACTCACTCGATCAAACCACCTCACACCACACATTGTCCTCAAACATCTCATTTCCAGCACATCCATCCTCCTGCGCACAACTCTATCCATAGCCCACGCCTCGCAACCATACAATATTGTTGGAACCACTATTCCTTCAAACATACCCATTTTTGCTTTCCGAGATAATGTTCTCGACTTCCACACATTCTTCAATGCCCCCAGAATTTTCGCCCCCTCCCCCACCCTATGATCCACTTCCGCTTCCATGGTTCCATCCGCTGCCAGATCCACTCCCAGATATCTAAAACACTTCACTTCCTTCCGTTTTTCTCCATTCAAACTCACCTCCCAATTGACTTGACCCTCAACCCTACTGTACCTAATAACCTTGCTCTTAGCCACATTTACTCTTAACTTTCTTCTTCCACACACTTTACCAAACTCAGTCACCAGCTTCTGCAGTTTCTCACATGAATCAGCCACCAGCGCTGTATCATCAGCGAACAACAACTGACTCACTTCCTAACCTCTTTCATCCCCAACAGACTTCATACTTGCCCCTCTTTCCAATACTCTTGCATTTACCTCCCTAACAACCCCATCCATAAACAAATTAAACAACCATGGAGACATAACACACCCCTGCCGCAAACCTACATTCACTGAGAACCAATCACTTTCCTCTCTTCCTACACGTACACATGCCTTACATCCTCGATAAAAACTTTTCACTGCTTCTAACAACCCACACCATATATTCTTAATACCTTCCACAGAGCATCTCTATCAACTCTATCATATGCCTTCCCCAGATACATAAATGCTACATACAAATCCATTTGCTTTTCTAAGTATTTCTCACATACATTCTTCAAAGCAAACACCTGATCCACACATCCTCTACCACTTCTGAAACCATACTGCTCTTCCCCAATCTGATGCTCTGTACATGCCTTCACCCTCTCAATCAATACCCTCCCATATAATTTACCAGGAATACTCAACAAACTTATACCTCTGTAATTTGAGCACTCACTCTTCTCCCCTTTGCCTTTGTACAATGGCACTATGCACGCATTCCGCCAATCCTCAAGCACCTCACCATGAGTCATACATACATTAAATAACCTTACCAACCAGTAAACAATACAGTCACCCCCTTTTTTTAATAAATTCCACTGCAATACCATCCAAACCTGCTGCCTTGCCGGCTTTCATCTTCCGCAAAGCTTTTACTACCTCTTCTCTGTTTACCAAATCATTTTCCCTAACCCTCTCACTTTTCACACCACCTCGACCAAAACACCCTATATCTGCCACTCTATCATCAAACACATTCAACATACCTTCAAAATACTCACTCCATCTCCTTCTCACATCACCACTACTTGTTATCACCTCCCCTTTTGCGCCCTTCACTGAAGTTTCCATTTGCTCCCTTGTCTTACGCACTTTATTTACCTCCTTCCAGAACATCTTTTTATTCTCCCGTAAAATTTAATGATACTCTCTCACCCCAACTCTCATTTGCCTAATTTATATATTTATATATATTTATATATGTATATTTATATATATATATATATATATATATATATATATATATTTTTTTTTTTTTTTTTTTTTATAATTTGTCGCTGTCTCCCGCGTTTGCGAGGTAGCGCAAGGAAACAGACGAAAGAAATGGCCCAACCCCCCCCCATACACATGTACATACACACGTCCACACACGCAAATATACATACCTACACAGCTTTCCATGGTTTACCCCAGACGCTTCACATGCCTTGATTCAATCCACTGACAGCACGTCAAACCCTGTATACCACATCGCTCCAATTCACTCTATTCCTTGCCCTCCTTTCACCCTCCTGCATGTTCAGGCCCCGATCACACAAAATCTTTTTCACTCCATCTTTCCACCTCCAATTTGGTCTCCCTCTTCTCCTCGTTCCCTCCACCTCCGACACATATATCCTCTTGGTCAATCTTTCCTCACTCATTCTCTCCATGTGCCCAAACCATTTCAAAACACCCTCTTCTGCTCTCTCAACCACGCTCTTTTTATTTCCACACATCTCTCTTACCCTTACGTTACTTACTCGATCAAACCACCTCACACCACACATTGTCCTCAAACATCTCATTTCCAGCACATCCATCCTCCTGCGCACAACTCTATCCATAGCCCACGCCTCGCAACCATACAACATTGTTGGAACCACTATTCCTTCAAACATACCCATTTTTGCTTTCCGAGATAATGTTCTCGACTTCCACACATTTTTCAAGGCTCCCAAAATTTTCGCCCCCTCCCCCACCCTATGATCCACTTCCGCTTCCATGGTTCCATCCGCTGACAGATCCACTCCCAGATATCTAAAACACTTCACTTCCTCCAGTTTTTCTCCATTCAAACTCACCTCCCAATTGACTTGACCCTCAACCCTACTGTACCTAATAA